>NW_011948426.1:1834168-1846954 GCF_000503995.2 Ceratosolen solmsi marchali | reverse complement strand
TATTTTAATGAAACAAATTCTTAAAAATAATGAACAACCATTTATAATAACTGCAACTAGAATAAGATACATAATGGAAAGGATTATATAATGATGTAAATATTTTTCATTTTGCGCCTCGAATTGGCCCTTTTGTTTTCTTTAATAAATTGGCACTAAGAATTCAATGATAAACGTTTGTGAGAATACTGATGCATCATCATACCATTGGGACAAAATCTCGGGTAAATCCCTTAACATTAAGATCTGCTATTTATATCGCGACTTCCATATCGTTTCGTTAATTTCTCGTAATAATTATTCAAGGAGAGTTCATGTTTTAAAGATCAGCAATTCTGAAATACATGTATGCTTTTTTAATATACGTCGATACGGAAGAGTTACTACTCATTATATATATATATATATATATATATATATATATATATATTTATTTATATAAAACAATATAATTAATGAGAACCTATACAATGAATAGTTGAAATAAAAACTATATTTCGCAAGTTTAAGCTCATTTCCCTTATCGGAATTAACGATCCTCGAGATTCGCATTTTCCTTTTTATTCTCTCGACAATCTAAATCTAAATGGAAGACAGGATAATAGGTATATTTATTTTTTCGAAGGCTTTTCTCTTACATATAATTTATACTTTGTAGGTAATTCTTATTGAATCTAACTTTGCAATCTTATAATCGTATGGCAATCATCGGCAGTGATACATACACTGGTAAAAAAAAAAGTTTTCTTAACACTTATTTTATCGTGAATGACGTCATTATTGACAGATAGGAAACGATCAATCCACTATAGTCATTTTCATTAATCAAGTCTTAAAACGCAAACACACTTTTCATCGTATTAAAATCAATCGCTCGAATAAAAAAATCAGATTATATACTACCAAAATTAATTTCATTCTTTGGTAATAGAGTGTGTCAATCTGCGAGCTCGAAATACTAATAATAAACTGAAATATTTCTCACGTATAACAAATAATAGCAAATTGTGACAAATAATAAAACGAAAGAAAAAAAAAAGACGTGGATTTGATGTCATATATGAAAAATAAATCGCATTACGATTTGAATGAATTACCTTCGTACAAGCATTTATAAACAATATCATTATTAAAAACTTTTAATTATTACGAAACAAACATTGTTTTTTATTACGATGAGAATAATTTTTAATAAAAAAGAATGAATTCTTTTCCTCTTAAAGGATCGGCATTAGATACATTAAATTCTTTTTGTTTCATCTTTCAATTTAAAATAATTTAAAACATTCACTTACTACAAAAGTAAGCATTAAAGTTGTATAAAAGATCTGTATTTAAACTAAATTTTTTTTTTACCGTACCTTAATGATATGATAATAAACAGCTTTAATAAATATCCTAGTTTAAATAAAAATCATACTTTAGTGAATTTAATTTTCACAAGAAAATTGCATTTACAATCGTTCGAGCATATATAATATTAATTTTTTTTTTCTTTTTAGATAATAACTATGTGTAAGTACAAAAAATTGTATTTTCTGTATGTATTTTTCATAATACTGAGCGCTCTAATGTCAGTATTTTTCCAAAGCAAAGAAAAAGCTTTAGCAAAATAAGAAACTAAATTTCCGTTCCATTCGGCTCGCGGAATGAAAGAACGAAAAATTATAAAAACAAGAAGAAAAAAACAAGGGAAAAAAACAAGATAAAAAAAAAAACAAAAAAGAAAAGAAAAAAGAAAAAAAAAACAACAAAAAAAAACAAAAAAATGCAAGATATAAGGAATGAAAGAACGAAAGAAGAAGAGCAAAGAGCAGAGAGAAGTTTAATAGATAAATTAAATAATGGACGGAAATCAGACGTTAATGTTACAAGGCTTCAATTCCATAAATTGATAAGGCACGTGAAGAGTTGTATTGTTGTGCTCGACGAGCAAATGTCCGCGTCTCTGCGATGCACCAATCACGAGGACAGTTTCACCCTTCAGCAATACGACTTCGCCTTCGCCCTCTTCTGTTGGACAATGTAACGGGTTACCTTGGATTATCACGCCAATTGGACATGCAAATATTTTATCAATTTATAGGGTATCAATTTACCGGGAAATGGCGTTTTCATAACCCTCGTCTGCGGATATCCGAGCTTAGTGTTACCAGTCACAGTGTAGGATCTGCTTGGCGGAACTGGCGGCGGTCGTTCCTTCGAATATCAAATTACATATTAGACAATCAAATTTTTCATTTAACGTGTTACGATTTATCATTCGATTTATCATAGAGTTTCCCCCAGCGACTGACTCCTCGGCTCGCCTGGCGAAAAAACATTGAATTCTAATTAAATCGCTCGCAAGCCATATTTCAAATATGCACAGTCCATAATACGCAAGACACATTGACATTTTTATTTCTAAATACGTCTAATGTGCATATGTTGTCGTTTAATCTCGGCATTAATATGTTCCGAAATTCTACACATAATTAAGTTATCATCGCATTTGATATTAAGTTTATTTATAACGATTTCTATGAAAGAAGAGCGTATGAATGTACGACGATAATGCCAATAGCTATTCATATGTAATAATTTAAAATTCAAATTCAAAATTCCAATGCAATTCCAAACTATTAGTAATAATGAAGTTGTTAATAAAAAATAAATAAATAAATAAATAAATGAAATCTAAAGAAAGTTAGTTGCTAAACCATTCAAAAAAAAAATTTAATCAATGTCTTCATTATTGATAAGATTTTTACACGAATTTTATTTTAAGTTGACAAGCGAAGAAATGCAACCGTAATAAAACTACATTTCCATAAGTCGTTTGAATTATTTTATTTTCCAATTATTATTCACAAGTTTATAAATAGATGGAAAATTATGTATAGAAATTAATGAGCAAACTACGTGTGGAAAAATCCATCCACTTTCAATGCTTACCGCTAAAATCAGTAAAAATGCTAAATACATTGAACTGTTGAGTAAGTGTAACTTATCATTCAAATGTAATTTTCATATATAAATAATATTTAATAGAAATTGAATGGAGGAGAAATTTTATGAAAAGTTTTATCGCTTATGCGGTCGAATGGACACGACATAGTTGAAAAGGAGTTGATGAAGTTAACTGTAACAAACATCTTTGATGGAGTATTAACATTACGTGTAAACGTTTGAAAATTTATTTCTAATACCCAAGTGCATTTACTATATTTTACTATTTATTATCTAATCTTCCCGTTATAGAAAATCTTTTCTTAAAATGTGTTCTTAATTTGAGTAGTTTCCGTTATGTTACGATTTGCCCGAAATTTCGACAATTTAATTGCATCTAAATTAAATAAATTGTCCCATGATAAATTCCATCTGCTTTGCCATTGTCGAATGAGACAATTGTTGGATTGAAAAATTAGGAAAAATTTTTTTTTAATGATCTCATAAACTTCTGTGGGGAAAAAGAACTGATTGTGCGTTTTTTACGTTCGATTTTACGACTTCGGGAGTCCTTTACGCTTTATAAACTTTATAGACTCTTTGTAAACTCTGTATGCTTGAATTTATAAAATTTCGCCGGGATTTTATTTTTTATATCTTCTTTTTTTTTTTTTTATTTTTTTTTTTTGTTTTGTTTTGTCTTGTTTGCTTCACATGCTTGTGAAATTATTTAAAAATCCTTTTGAAAATCATAATCAAGAATAGGGATTGTTTAGGAGCTTAGAGATTTTTTCGAAAGAATATTCAATTTACATACAAATAGTGCTACTCGCGAACACGTTATTCCCCAAATTATACAAACTTTTTTTTTTTTTTTTTGTGTCGCAACTTTGTTCACAACAGCGGTTCATGTTCATGAATTCAGCAGCCTAGATGCACAAGGACGGGCAATGAAATTTGTAGACGAATGCGATTATGCCGAGGATAGCGGAGAAATGCATATTGATCGATTAACTGATGGCGCTACATTGCATTGTGACTCTCATTCTCGAGACAAGTGACGGTAAAGGGATAATTTTACCCTCGAGATTCATAGGTACACCATTCTATGTATGCGTGTACATTTTGCTTGCATTTGCAGAAATACCGCAGATGCATACAGAGAATTAGTGTAAGTAAGTGAATAGTGTAAGTGGATAGAAACGAATGACGATAGGGTGTGACAGATAGGTAGGGATGGAGTGTGCATTCTCCATTCAAATATCTCAGATGAAATCCTCCATAAATAATGTACAATTACTTAGGTCTTATCACTACATGCACGTATACTAGCGAAAAAATGAAAATTTGAATTATTACAGTCATTATAGCCCCGTCTCACCCTGTCGATTGTACGACTATGTTAAAACAAAGTAATGGAAAACGTATGATTATATAGAGTTCGATCTATAATTTAGGTCTTCTTACACTTTAATACAAATGTATTATCACTCGTTGCATTTAAACTCGAGCTACGATGAAAGATAAGATATACTTCGTGAAAATTATGTGAGATCGCGTATCAAGAATAATACCGTAGACACACGGCGCTGCTATTAAAGCGATTCGCCGACTAAGACGAACGTGAAGAAAATATTTGAAATCAGTCGATTTTCAAGGGTTATAATCACAATGGCTTATATTTTCCAAACATTTTCCAAATTATCCTCTCGGCCGAGACGTAATCTGCCGAGGCGACCTCGTTCTATCCAAATATTGTAAGTTTTTATCGTCGGTAAGGCATAGGCATTGATGACGCATTGATAACGAAAGTAAAAGCAACTTGACATTGGACGCTCTCGATAATCGCAGCGACAATCCAATCTGGCAGATCCCTCGGCAAGGAGATTCCAATTTACGAAAGAACGGAAATAAAGGATTTTATCGGCGAGATTCGCATAAAGCCGGCAGAAGCGTGCTTCATCGCGCAAGAGACCTAACAAAAGCTCCCGAGGCAGAATTGCCGGTCAAACAAAGCAAGGGCAAAGTCACTCACGAGATCGAGGCCGAAGAGGGTGCAAGTCTGCTGTATCATCTTGGGGTCGGCGCACTTTTCGGAGGGGTCGGGTGGTGGGGTACCGGCGATCGGTTGTGGTCGCGGCCTCACCCCGACGAGGCCACGTTGAAGCGTTCCAGTGGTCGCGACGCCGACTCCGACTCCAACTCCGAGCCCGGCCCCGGTCCCGGCCCCGGGACCGATCCCACCTCCCGATCCAGCTCCGGTCCCCAGTATAGTCCCAGCCGACGGCTGTGCGTGCTTCTGACCGAGGACACTTGCCATCCCCATCTTCGAGCGGCGCAGCGTCCATCTTCGACGAATGCGCCATCCACGCCAGCTCGCCTGCAAAAAAAATTGAGTATCCAAGCAACGTTGCCCCCGTCAATCCATCTGGTCATCTGCTCCGTACCCACAAACGCGCGCGCGCGCGCGCACCCACGCACGCACAAAGCGCAACACGAGTTGCAAGGGGACGCGCGATTTAATGCTCCAATAACGACGAGCTCCTCTCGACTTTTCTCGCGTTCGTTGCTTTCTTAACCGATCCGACGGTTTTTCCAAATTTTCTTCTTAACGCTCGTAACTCGCGATAAGCACGATCGATTGGCGACATACAAAGCACAAATAAAGTCGAGCCTAAGGAAGTTAGCCGATATAATAATAATGATTATTTAATAACGATTGATAATAATGACGACTGCCAAGCATTATTGATCCTTCGGTCGATCGTCGAATCGTTGATTCCACGCATACACGACAGATATATTATCGCACTTGCTCTTCTTGAAAAATGATCATCGAGCTTGCAACAAGCCACGGTGCTTGCAACTTGGCGTCGGAGAATCCCCGATAAAGCTCGCACACGCCGCCTCGCTCGTCGTCCTTTGAGCATTCAGTTCAAACGAACACGATTCAATACGTCTTTGTCGCGCACGAACCTTGCAAATCTCATATCGTAAGGAATAGCCGATGTATATTTAATGGCTGTATTAAGGAGTTTAATGAGCGACGGATGTAGAAAAATCCGAGGTGTCGGATCGGTGACGTACCTGGATATCCGTCGCAGCCCTTCTGCGTATCTCCGAGCGCAGGTGCTCGAGCTGCTGCCTGATACCCTCGCTGAGGAATATGTGCCGCTTCCCGAGGGCCCAGCTAGTGCTCGCGTTGAAGTTGCTCTTGACCTGCTGGGCATTCTGGAGGATGAGTCGCGTGTCCTCGATGGCCTGCTCCTCGCTGCGGCGCAGCTGCTTGAACGGTGCGATGAGCCGGTAGCGGGCGTTGAACGCCTTGAAGCGCATCCTGTGCGGATAACCTGCGAATGCAAGGGTATAAGAGGTGAGCGACGGGGCCGGTTGTTGGGGCTGTGTAGTGGGAGGCGCATCCGCAGCCTCCGAAGCTCGTGATCGAAATAGATGCCGAGAGGGGATCCGGACGACTGGAGCTCATCATTGTGGAAGGGCTATTTCGTGGTCGCATTGGCCATCGCATTAATAATTGTAGTGCTTAAGAAGGTTGCTGTTGTCGTATGAGGAAGCTGCGTGAATTAGGGTGAGGAGGAGGAGGAGGAGGAGGAGGAGGAGGAGGAGGAGGAGGGGGGGGAGGACGAGGAGGAGGAGGAGGAGGGGGGGGAGGACGAGGAGGAGGAGGAGGAGGGGGGGGAGGACGAGGAGGAGGAGGAGGAGGGGGGGGAGGACGAGGAGGAGGAGGAGGAGAGCGCGTTTTGTTTTGTTGTTTTGTGCTTAAGAAGATTGCTGTTGTCGTATGAGGAAGCTGCGTGAATTAGGGTGAGGAGGAGGAGGAGGAGGGGGAGGAGGAGGAGGAGAAGGAGGAGGAGTGCGCGTTTTGTTTTGTTGTTTTGTGCTTAAGAAGATTGCTATTGTCGTATGAGGAAGCTGCGTGAATTAGGGTGAGGAGGAGGAGGAGAGCGCGTTTTGTTTTGTTGTTTTGTTGTTTTAGATGGGACTAGGTAGTTGGGAAAGGGGTGGGAAAAAGTCGAACCGAGTGTAAGTCAGTGTACCGCGTGTAAGGCGGTGTTGTACGTAATAAATTTCTAATTGAGTCCTTTGAATTTAATCGACGACTGGGTGGGAGCGTTCGTGCGAAATATGATAATCGTTGTAATCACGCGGCACAGTCAATTTTAAGGAGTAAACTAAATTGCAGCACGCGATCACCTCCACATTTATCACAAGTTTTTTGAATTAATTGACTAAAATGTCGTTAAAGATTTAACAAATACTTGATCTGTCATGCAAAATGAGTAGAGGAATGCATGGATCTGCAACATTAAGGATGCAAGTATCGTTACACTAATAACCTTATATTTTCGTGATCTGTAAGCCCCATTGCAAAATCTTTCTCAAAACACATACAACTCTGCGAGGATTTTAGGAAGGGAATTTTCTTTCCATTTATAGTCAAGTTAATTTTGTATGCTAACCACTACTTTTTACATCAAATTAGAGTGTAATTTCAAAGTTTATTGAAAAAAACCGGTTGTTGGAATTGGTCACTTATCCTGTTGTACATATCGTTTTCATTTATCATTAGCTTGCAAACTACATTACATATTTTATTTTCCTTCTCTCTCCATTAATTTTTTCCATTCTGCAAGTTCAATTTAAATCCAAATGAAAGTGAGTGACTCTACTCTCGAATTTTAATTCTCCCATTCCCCCGTCCTTTATTCGGTAATTCGGCTTAATTGATAATGAAGACATAAGCTGCTTGGCTTACACGCTTTTAAAGCATTTAACGCATAAGTCATGTACTACGTGATAATTTCGTTTAAAAAAAAAAAAAGTGAGAGAGAGAAATGTAAGTACAGTATTGCATTGGTTAGTCTTACCTCCAGCCATGAGATTGACAGTTTCCAAAACTTGGAGGGATCGTATTTGGCGCATAGCGACGTTACGATCGAACTGCAAAAGTGTCTCGGACGCATTGCTTCTCACGCACCTGACGAAATGCGGCCTCGCGTGCACCAAAGTCCTTAATAAGTTGTCGAGTCGCGTGTGGAAATCTTGAGTTAAGGTGGAAATTGGCTCGTCGCCGTTTAGCCTGTAATAATGCGCCGATTATTTCACGTGCGCGCGATTTTTTCAGACCCCGCGTTACTCCATATTTACAAATTTACAAGACGAATCGATATAAAATTCTTTCAAACGAAAACAAAAAATATTATGCCCATGGCCTCGAATATATAGCCTCACACACACACACATACACGCGCGCGCTTAATATCTGCATAGAAAATAGTTAATTATTCATTGAAAGCCGTAAAAAAAAGATTGTCGTGATTTTTTTTTTCTTTTTTCTTTTATAATAAAACTATTAGTAGAAAGGTGTATGTTTTCGTGAATTATTGGCCTGTAATATTGTTAAATGTTAATATATTTTTTATAGCTAGCGACAGTGTCTTTGGTATTCGTTGTCGATGTTGCTAATAAATATATACATTAAATAAATATATTACAGGGACATATTTATTATTTAATTCGAGCAGGTAAGTATTTTTCTGGTTGCCTTAAAACAAATTAAACAAGTATAGAAAATTAACAAAATGTCCATTAGCTTTTGTGACTAATTGTAAAAGTCGAAATAATATTTATTTGATGATATCATGAGTACGAATTTTTTTTTTTTTTTTTTTTTTTTTTTTTTTTTTTTTTTAATGAAAACTTTACGAAGAATCCAAATTACAAAAGAAATACCACCACACGCAAGTATATTGGAGTGGAATTGAAAAATTCTAATTCTAAACACGTCACGCTTATACTTGGGCAAATAATATATCTTCGATTATTGCAAAAGCATCCAATAAAATACAAATTACTTACCGGCTGAATATCACAATAATTTCTATTATATATTTGCAGATGCTATTATTTACTTATCAATTATCATATCTCGATAGAGATTAGTTTTGTATTAGTTTTGTTGTATTATATTATCATATCTCGATAGAGATTAGTTTTGTATTAGTTTTGTTGGATTAGTTTTGTTTATTTACTTTTGTAAACTTTTTCATGCACATACACACACACACACACACACCCACTCACACGCGCACTCTCTCTCATTTTTACAGACTTTAGACGAATTTATAGAATACAAACTGGAAGTATTTTAAATCTTAATAAAACTCTAATGCCTCTTACCTTAGAAAAAATCATAAATAGATGTTATTGAACGGATAATATCACTATTTTAAATCGATAAGGCTCAAGTATTGCATAAAGTAAAAAAATAAACTTTATATCTAATGTTTCATGTTATTTATTACGACATTAAGTGCGACAAGCGATGATATTATACATTGGCATTCACTACTATTATTTATATTAACTAAAATTATTTCGTTGAAAGGCCAATCAAGTGTCACTGATCGTGCTTTAAAAAATCTTCACTTTTTTTCATAACGACATTTACAAATTAAAAGTTAGCATTACTTACAGATCGGTGTGCGAGGTTGGCGAAATGCGAAAACTAACGCCTCTCGGTACGGTATCACTCGCATAAAGAGCTTTAAGCTCGCTCCCAAATAGATGAGTCGCAAATCCAAAATTGCACGTATGTTTATAAAAAACAGCGACCAAATCGTCCGGGACGACATCCTTATTCGTGTCTGAACATTTTTAAAACATATTCCATATTATTTTGTGAGTCGTCTCGTCGGATAATCATTATTCTCTGCTTCACGAGTCTTATTAACAATAATATTACGGAATTACAGATGGGGAATTACTTTTTTTAATGTATTTCGAACTTTGTCATAGACGACAAGCGACAGTGACGTACAATTCATACAAGATTGAATGGAAATTGTCCGTGATAAAAAGTTCTTTGTGTAATTTATTTGCAAAAGTCTAAGCCAAATAATGTAGGAACAGCACAAAATTACAATAAATAAAGGCTCCGAAAAGATTTTCAATGTTCGATAATAGTAGATGGCGGTCGAGGTTATATATATAACGATCAACCATGTGCTTCGCTCCCAACACTCACCGAGAAAGTCCGAGGCGTCGTATGTAACTCGACCGGCAAAATGCTGAATACCAAAGGAACGGCAGTCGACGGTTCTCGGCTCGAACAGCCGAGGATTTTGTTTATGTTGAACTTTAACCTTGGAGACGTAGCTCTCGGCGGTGCCTCTGATCGAGCACTCGACATCCAGCATACTGAGCAGACCCGTCCGCTGAAATCATCGATGAAATAATGTTGACTTTTAAAAAGGAGTAGGTACGATTAAAAAAAAAAAAAAATGTTAATGATCGCTGTAAGATCGCGAGCTTGAAAGTTTTAGCTTAAATGTTGGTCCGTGGATTCGGGCGTAAATGGATATTAAATTTTCCTTTTCTTTTATTATTACTCCGGATGTCCCATGGGCACAATTTTTCATTAATGGAAATGTCAACGATCAACGAGTCTTTCCTCCTTATGAAAACTCCCTTATGCCCTATTCGTCCGCTTAATTCTTCGGATGGAAAATTTTATCGAACAGGCTGTGTGACACTTTCTTTTATTCATCCGAGACGACGAATATAAGATTTAAATAATTATTTACATTAATTAATTATAAATGGCGCGTTTTATCACATTACAGTCTAATATTGACCTAAAAAGCCCGTAATTGGAAATTTTCATGTTCAGTTTACAAAATAATATCCAATAGCTACCACTTTATTCGTAAGAAGAAAATTATTTTCGCGGAAAGCTATAAAAGACGTTATTTCACACGAACGAATTAATCTATTTACAATTAAGGAATTTTCTATTAATTCAGATTTCCATTGAATGAAATTTAATCCCATATAAAAGGACTTTTTAAAATTGTTTATATGTGTGTGTGTGTGTGTGTGTGTGTGTGCGTGTGCGTGTGCGTGCGCGTGTGTGTGTGCGTGTGTGTGTGTGTGCGTGCGCGTGTGCGTGCGTGCGTGTGCGTACGTGTGCGTGCGTGTGCGTGCGCGCGTGTGTGTACATATTTAAAACGATAATATACTTAAAGCTTAAAGAAAGTATTATGGTAAAAAATATTTTCAACAGAAATACGATGTGAAACTTGGAATTTTCTACGACTTCTTTGCTAAAAGCTGTGCCCAGTGATCTAACTATGTTATTAATTAAAAAATGAGAGAAAACTCTGTAACTTCCGTGCTTTCGTATTACGGTAATTTTCAAAGGTCATAGAAAATTTCTAAAAGTCTAAGTGTTCCCGTACTTGCAACCTTATCGATTGTAAAACATTTACGCTCAATTAACGAATAAATACCGCACACGTTTGTTGACTGTTGAGTTAATTATTAAAGGGTCGAAGATTAGATATGTGTGGAGCTTAAGCGATCAGGTGCGAAAGAAGCAACGGAGGCAAAAACTGAAGAAAAGAGCTTAAATGCAAATGTAAATTCTGACTGGGCCAGATTGATCGAATGGCAAAAATGTAATTGGTTCGTTATTAGAAACGTTGAAGGATTATCACACGCGCGATACTTTGTTCGGGTGCGTTGAGCAAGGACTGACGGAATAAAATTGAAGCGACACGCTGGCGCGCGAATCGTCATCCTCATTGTCGTTGTCGCCGTCGTCGTCGCTGCAGCTGGATAATGGTTAATGGACGGGGAATAAAGGGGAGGCAATGGAAGGAAACGAGGATGAGGGAAAATCTTCGAGGCATTGTGTAAAAACTGTCGTCTCACCAGCGAGGAGATGAGGTCGATGCAGGGCACATTATCCACGTAATCGACCTCGACGTCGCACCTGATACCCTCGTCCCTGCAACTCTCGATCGAGCTCTTGAATATGTGGGTGTTGTAAAAGTGCTGCATCGTCTCGGCGCAGAGATTGATGCAGAGGTGCTCGAGCTGGCTGGGCTTCGGGTCCTCGAAGCCAAACATGTCGAGTATGCCGATGAAGCCGTCGGTCGCATGCCTCACAGCATTATTGAGCGCAGTCATGCTGCGCGAGCCGGTGCCGCCTAAACATCGGCCGGTATTAGCAAAAGAAACCGGGGGCCCGTTGGGCATTGAGGGCCGACTTTGCGTTAAGCCATCGGCACAATGGCCCCGTTTGTCGTTAGCGATTAATGGCGATAAGCCCCTGCGATTGCGCCTGCTTTGCCACTTAGTCGCGCGGCTTAGTGGTGGAAAGTGCGAGTGGAGCGCGACGGCGGCATGCTTTATGAGGGGAGCGAGGGAGGAAGAAGGAGGAAGAAGTAGGAAGAAGAGAAATGGAATTAAAGGGAAAATGAAATACTTTGTCGCCCTTAGGTCTGGGCAGATTTTAAAAAATTGCGAAATCGTAATTAAAAGCTTGATTAGATTTATCTAGGGCTTTCTCAACTTTCGCCACGAATAAGAGGATTAAATTGCTCATGGCCGGTAAATATTGTAATCAGCCTTTATGTCGCGTATTTTCACTATCGTCTCACGTATAATTAAGCCGTCTAATGATTCCAGAGGCGTTCGATGCGGTCCGATTATTTTCCGTTCTCCTTCATAAATAACAAAAAAAAAAAAAATTTCTAAAGTACATTTTTAATCAAGCCTCTAAAGACCACTGAATAATTTAATAAGCCTTTTTTTTTTATATTTGCGAGCAATAATTAAGAGACGGTACTCGTTTAAAGTCTGGTGTCTCAAATTATTGTATTCAAGGTCTGAAAAGGATGTATAAAATGACCGAGTAATCCTCGATTAAATGAAAATTTGTAAATGCACAAATACACCGTCGCGTTCTCTCGCAAAGGCACATTAAAGAGAGTAAAGAAGGACGAGAGAGAGAGAGAGAGAGAGAGAGAGAGAGAGAGGGATATGGGGGGA
>NW_011948426.1:1803626-1833981 GCF_000503995.2 Ceratosolen solmsi marchali | reverse complement strand
GAGGGCAGGGGGTTGAAGCGGGGAAAAAAGATACATTTCTCATGCGAACGATAAGGAGAATATCTCTTGAGTAGTTATTAAAGCAAAATGCACGCAATTTTAATGATGGGCTCGAAAGGAGGCTAAAGTATGAAAGAAAATTGCTCGGTGAATAGAATTTAATTAAAGAACTTTGTGTGCCATACCTGCTGAGCTGCCGATAGTTGAGGCGTGCTGACTCGCTACTTCAGCCTGATTGTGAACCGATTCATTAGAATCCGAAGAAAGAGTCCCAAGGGTAGAGCCAAGCCTTTTCAAACTATTCGCCCGTCTGACGATCGTCGCCACTGTACGACAATATAGTGCCTTCGCCAGCGAGTCCCTCGTCATGTTCGACTGAGTAATAAAGAATTTTCAATTCTCGCAATTTGTCAATGAAATGGAATTTGAAATGGGCCGACGCATCATTATTCGCTTCCCATGGCAAATACTCGGCGATAAGCGTATTTTACATTCATCGTGTAAGTGCCATTATAGACTGCGAGGAAGTCGCATACATACTCGTCTTCGAGTGCACTTTACACTTAGGCGTTCGTTTGGTTAAATGTAATTGTCGCGAGGCTAGAAAACGGATTTTAAAAGAACATTAGACTCGATCGCGTCAAACGAAAGCTCGCAAAAATTATTTCCTTCAATCTTGCAATCTAATTGTAATCGTGAGTACGCGCGATCTTGAAATTTAACAAACTTATCCCAATTGGAATTTAAGAAATGCAAATACTCGGTCGCGATGTGCATTGATGCGTAGCTACGCGAGATCCTGAAACCCATTAAAGCATTTGGAGTTGTTATAAGCTCGGTAACTCGGTGATTCGCAATGCTTATGAGCTTTAGCTGCCGATGAAATTCACAGCGAATTCTTGACGTGGAAGCTGAGCAAACTTATCGAGGATCACGCGAAGGAAATGACGGAGGATGGGGCTCGTACCGGGCTCGGGACTCCCAACCGAGGACGAAAGACTCACCATGTTTGCGTCGCAGACGGACTTGACGAGCTGCCCGCGCGCGTTGTGCGTCCTGGAGGTGAGACCCCGCAGGAGGGCCGACGGTGTGACGCCAAGGAGGGAGGCTACCGAGGCGAGCTCGTTCTCGCCGATGACACCGACCTCGACTCCCGGTCCATCGGTGAAGCCGACGTTGCCGAGGATCAGCACCGCAGCCAGCACTCGCACCACGTCGAGAAACGGTATGCCGAGGACACCTGCTTACACCAATAGATCTGTTTACTCGTGGCGCACTTTGCCTAAAATACTTTGCCTAACATTGTTATTGGCTTTCTTATTGGGAGATGGGCATCGACTGCCCCCTAACAAATAGCTTCTACTTTTTCTTATTCTTCTTCTTCTTCTTCTTCTTCTTCTTCTTCTTCTTCTTCTTCTTAATCTTCATCTTCATCTTTTTCTTCTTCTCATCCTCCTCCTCCTTCTTGCTTTCTCTGCTTTTCTTTCGTTCTTTGATTTTTTTCTTTCAGTTTCACACTTACGGATCAATGGACATTTATACCGCTTAGCCATGTTACGAGAATTAGGAAAGAATTGCCTCGCTTTTGTATAAAAAGCTACATGCATCGGACACGTGTGTTCGTTAAAAATAAATTTTAATTCGATAAACAAAAGTCTAAAGTCTCCTCTGTCATTTATTTCTATTTTGTGCATTAAAATCTTTATTAGTAATTAATTTTATTATACAACTATCGTTTATTAGCATGCGCGATGAAAATCATTATGGACGAATGAATTAATCATGTGCCAATTATTATTAATACATTCGATTAAGTAATTTCATTAATTAGTGGAATCATAATGCACGATCTTGGCTTATGAAATCGATAATTGTGATTATGAAATAAAAATGCAAAATTGGCAAAAAAAAATTTTAACCCCTATATAGCATATGGGCGCCAATACCTCGATGCAGAATAAATAATTGTGATTAAAAACAAAGTAGCAACAACAGCAGCAACAACAACAAAGAAAGAAAAACTGAAGTAATGATAGTGTTAAGGTATGATATTAAATGTATTATCTATAAATCGTTATATAAGCCTCGATAAATTGGCAAATATTTGTAACAATTTGATATTTTCATACTATTTGAAATTACAAACTTTGTAATTAACAATGAACATTAAACAACAAAAAAACACAAAAATAAAAACAAAAAAAAACAACAACAACAACAAAAAAATACATTCAAATAGCTTGATAATTATTTGGAAAAAGTATTATCTTGCGTTATTCCGAGCATTATAATCAGGAAATAATTTTTTTACTCTTAATATTTTATAATATCGCTGGGAATTCATGCGTAACATTGGTATCAGCCTCTGCATGGAGCATGTGAAACAAGTTTGTGCTCTAGCAAATAAGCCAGCAATCAAAAATAAATTAAGAACTTATTATTTATGAGCCTACATAATACATATACTACGTTGGTATTTGTTTTATATATATATATATATATATATATATATATTTTTTTTTTCTAACGGAGAAATGCCTGGACACAATATCGCTTTACACTTAAATGAAATTTAAATGTTATTTATTGTAATGTACGATAAAATATCTTTTCAATATAGTTTTTCAACTTACAAACATTGCCTCGCAGTTGTGAAATTAATTAAAAATTTTATCTTTACAACAGTTTATTGCATGATACGAATTTTAATGTTCGATAGATTTATTTATTTGCCATTTCATCCTACACATTATACGATTACACTCACCATTCTAATTTCATAATTTCATAATTAACAAAATTAATATATATTTAATGTGATATGCTTATTTTATTACTTATAAATACTTGTGATTACTACGATGTAGGGTAATTCGACAATTCTAGCTTTCGTATGAGTTTCAATTGCCGTTGAATAAAATTGGGATAAATAAAATTGAGGCGTGAAATTAAAAAACACATATTTATTAAATTTATTAAATTAACAAAAGGGCCGGCCTTCAAATTGCATTTATTACAATCATTTTAATCGTAGGCGTAACAGCATGAAAACTATAAAGCTACAACATGTGAAATTATGATTTAGTGCCGAAAGAATAAGATGAATATGTGAGATATCATAAGACATAGTTGATGCGATAAATGATCGAATAGCCGAGATTAGCAGCGATGCAGCAAATTTATTGTTGTTGACTTGATGGAGGACTTTAAGAGTCCTCTAATCGTCTAATCAATTATGAATAATTGCCCGATCGCACGTACGCGCGCACATCTAAAGACCAAATCTGAATAATACATATTTTAAAATGGTAGTCCTCTCCGTCCAGGACGACTACGAGATCTCGGCAGGACTCAACTAAACGAGAAGAAAACTGAGTTTTGGGCCGAACAAAAACCGAATCCTTTCATCGCATCGAGAACTCACCCAAACAAACCTTCCAGTTCTGAAATCGCACCGCATCCTCGGCTTCGTCCTGCCTCGTATCGCCATGCTGCAGATACCTCAGGTTTTTCAAATTATAACCCTCGAGATTCAGTCTCACTCTCTCGTCGTGCGACAGGCCTGCGAGCATTTGATAAAATATGTGGTAGTTCTTCTCGTCCGGCAAGGGCCGAATGACCCTCGTCTGGTCCAAAAAGTAACAGTGAATCTTCGTTCTGTATAATGCCCCATCCGTCACTTGCACCTCGATGAAATGGCCCTAATAACAGATTTTTTTTTACTTTTTTTTTTTTTTTTTATTACGATTGATAATTACGAGAACAATTAGAGTTATGAGCGAAGGATTAATCAACGAATATTATAAAGACCAAATTATATTCGCCCCAATGATGGAACGAATAATCCGCACTTGATGCAAATTGCACAGAATATTTATCCAGTTGTCTTCAAATTGTATGAAGTCAAAGACTTTAAAAAAAAAAGCAGTAAAGCAAAAAACAAAAAACAAAAAAAAATAATTAATAATAATTTATCCCAGTATCGAACGCAAATACCTCGGCTTACTCGAGTCTTCCCAACCTGTCGGCAATATCAAGTCAATATAATGACAATAACAATGACAATAATGCAATGGTCGTTGAATCGAATAAAGCCGCATTGGCGACCGAGGGCATCGGATGGGAATACCAAAGCAAGCTACGTGGCACGAGATAACCCATGCGACAACCGACGTCCTCGGCTAATATAGCGATCGTGGACAATTAGATTCGCGAGTTCTGCCCCAAGACCTTTCCGAAGACCCATTATCGCTTCACATACTATTCTCGAGCTTTCTGAGTTGGTGGCGGTTTTTGCTGAGCCGAGAGATCGAAGGACCGTGAAGGCGGCCGCGAGATGCTTGAACGCGTCGGTCTCCGGACCTCCGCCTGCCACGTCGAACAATTGCCGCAGCAGCAGCATCGACGCGTACGTCTTCCCCGATCCACTCGTACCTGCGAATGAAAATTACAAGGTTATATAAGTCCCATCCTCCTTCCAGGCTCCTCAAATTTCATTCGACGGCACTGTTTTGTGCACAAGTGACAATTACAAACGATGGGACCGATGATAATGGTCGATTTACCATAAATTAGGCTCTCGCTGCGAAATGTCATTATTACTAATCCAACCTATCGGTCGATGCTTATACACTTCAGTGCGCATGTTGTTATCCGGCTATTTTGCACTTTATCATTATGAAGCATTTTATTCTCTTTATATTGACGTGTTATGTATTGGCTTGTAATGAAATTGGTTGCTCAGAGGCGGAAATTCGTTAAATGACCGTAGACTTGAAAAAGTATCCTGGACGATGCTTATAGACAGCACTTACGGTTTATTTATAGATCGTCCTTCGTAATTAATAATTATCGAAGGCGAGCGAAATGGCTTCGAAGGTCCAGAGAGTAAAAGGTACCCGCCAGTGCATAAAAAAAAAAGCAGAACAAAAAACAAAACAAAAAACAGGCGGTATCCTAACAGCTCGTCCTTTCTTACCAAAACTTTGGAAGTGCGTTAGCATCGCTAAGGCTTATCAACGGCGCTCGACTACGAGTCCGCGTATTCCCGATTGGCCGATGCATATAAATCGCCACGCATCGCCGACGGTAATTTCGAGTCACGGCGAAAATATGTTCTCTACGGGGATCGAAGCGGAGAATCTCTCGAAGCCTACATGTGTGCGTGTGCGCGCGTGTGTATGGCGGGAGACTCGTGGGCCGCCTGCGGGGACTCACCGGACAGGATGATGGCCTGAGGATAGCCGGTTTCGGACTGCTGTCGCACGGCCTCCTGTACGACCCTGTTGAGGTGGGGAGTCAACGGGACGGCCCTGGTGCTCGTCAAGGTCAGCGGATTTCCCACGTTCGTATACGGGTTGAGGCAGACGAGGATCGGCCCAACGTTCGTCTGCAATGAAAATGACACGGTGTAAGAGTCGCACTCTTGTTCTCTGTAACTAATCTGCAACTAAATCGCGCAATTGGCGCGTTCTCCTATTCGATAAGTCTCTCTGTCAGAGAGACAGAGAGAGAGAGAGAGAGAGAGAGAGAACGCTTCACTTACCTTGCCTACAGCCGCTTTTCTATGTGTAAATATTAATTGGCAGGCATGAGAGAAGCATCATCCTGAATTCGATGCTTTTAGCGGTAATACGGTTTCTTCGTAAAGTATGATACTTTCTTTACACTAATAGCATAGCTCTACCTGATGTAATTATCGGTAATTACTCGCAGTGAGACTCAATATTAAAGTTATGGTGAAGTGGTGGAACTTAAACGCTTGTGTAAATATACCCACTGGCAGACCTAATAGAATTGTTATTTTGCATCTTATCACTCTTACGATGTACACATTGTTTGCAATTTTTTCGGATTGAAATTAAATTTGATCAATGGAATGCGATATAACGCTAATAGGGGGCGTATGTGACTACAATTGATAATGCTCCCTCCTTATGCGTAACAATTAATACCTCTAAATATAAATTTCATCATTTTGAATATATATATATATATATATATATATAATAATTAACGTCTCGTGGATCATGAGCGATAAAATAGTGAAAACCATTTACACGTATAAATAATAAATTATGCCGTATGTAGCTTATTATAGTGAGAACTGGTTTCAAGGGTAAGGACTATTTAATTAGAAAATTTGATATGCCAAACAGTATCGTAAGGTATTCTAATTCATCTGATGAATATCGTGGCAACTGATAATATAACGAAATTAAAAAAAAAAAATCAGGGATAAAAATAAAACTTTGAAAGTAGACAGAATAGAATTTAATTGAAAGTGTATTAAAAATTAATATGCTTTGATTTATTAGGACACTATGAACTTCTCACTTTCAACAATTTTTCTAAATCTTCTCCAAAGATTATTGGTGAGTGAATAATAAATCCTCGCAATACTATATGATACTTTGCATATCGCAGTTAAAGAGCAATTATTTCATCAACCGGAACCTATTAGAATGACTTGCGGATCATCAGATTCATTATTTGGTGCTAAAATGCTCTCGAGAATGATATTTATATTCTCCAACGGGTACTTAAACACTTTTTAATATTAATTTATTTGAGAGAATTTTTTTTTTTAATTTCAAGACGTGAAATTTGATCTGTGCGTTGAATTTTATCTTTGACAGTTCAAATTGAAATAGGATTTATGAAAATTAGTAAATTAACACGAACGAACGAATAATAAATAAATCATGCAAATATGTGTGCACCCGCGAGTACGTATACGTACACATGTGTCGAGCGTAAAATGCAATTAAAAAGTAGCCAGACGAAAATGGACAAAAAGGATTGAACGCGTTTAGAAAAAATGCTGCAAATAAAAATTGCTTGTATGGCTCAATTGAATCGAAGCAATTAAGCTAATATTAATTCTTCGGCTATTCGTTGATCCATCGATCGATCGATCGATCGATCGATGAAGTTGATTGAGTCGGACTCGAGTCATTAATAAAAATGTATTTTATGTTCCCCTGCGCGGAGTAGAAAATGTAACGGAATGATCGAGCAACGAGGCACGGAGCCGTAATAGTGCCAAAAAAGGAAGCGACTTAGCCTCGAGAGATAGGACCTCTGCTAATTCGCCCTCATTCTAATTCAACTATTCTCACGGTCTCTTAAATAAAACAATACGAAAGGAAAATCAAGGAGAAAATCCAAAATGAAATAAGAAATTGCCCAAGTGGAGGCTTTTTTTGTAAAAGAACCAGTACACGACCGCGTAAGCATAGTTAAAAAGCCAAAATAAAAGGAGCTTCCATATCGATGGATTCCCAATTCCCCCCCCCCCACACACACACCAAGCCTCCACGCCACCACGCCACTACGCCACCACGCCACCACGCCACCTCGCCCCCTGGCCACGAATCCCACCGGGTGCGCGCTCATTAATGCGCGAGTCGTAGGAAGGAGACCACCGTGCCGGTCGAGGAACGCAATCTCCGTAGAGCCGACAAAAATCGTCGAGTGGAAATCGGATAGGCGGCATTAGGCAGACCGCGCAAACAGGTGGGACGCACTTTGGCGAAGGTGTCCCGGGACCGGTTACCCGCATGCATCATCGGTCCGCAAACGCGTTTTTGGCCTGGAGATGAGGCGCTCGCGTCGAAAGAGATCGGCCCCTCCCACGAGTTGCGCGGCCCCCCGACGCCGAATATAATTGGCTCGTGAGCCGGGCCGAGCCGGGCCGAGCCGGGCCGAGCTGGGCTACGGTAAGGCCCCAAGAATGCAAGACCCGATAAATACTTTGCTTTATTATCCGCGAGGGCTCTGCCCGATATATCTGCCCGTTGGATAATTCATTTGGAGGGTTTGGAGGAGCCGTGGCTCGCATACACCGTCGGCATCGTGCGTCTATGCCGCGTTGATTTAAGCCCCGCGAAGGATATTAGCAATCTGCTGCCATTTGCTTTTCATTGTCATTTTCAGCCATTTGCTGTCATTTGCTGCACTATCGCTGATCCCCTATCTTTACACTCCACACGTATTATACGCCGTGCTTATGACTAATTCGAGGGCGCCGCGCGAGACGGGATCCCCGTTAAATAAATGCCCTAGACTGTCGGCATGGGAGGTTTGCCGATAGCGAGAACGTTATCTGGCGTAGCTCGACGGCAATGGTGGCTGAGGCATCTGCCGCGATTTAACGTATTGAAAGGAAAGTCGATAGGAAAATGTTGGCCAGGGAATGAAAAGCCCTTCGAGAGATTACGCAAGCAATACGTAATTGCGAGGGAATATTGGGGATAGAGGAAGGGCAGGGCAGCGTTGTTAAAGCCGACTTTGCGGTAAGAGGTTGCGGAGATGAAAGCGAGCGAGCCGAAGCTCGGGAGTCCGTCCTGTCGTGCGCTTGGGGAAACTCGTGCCGCGTAAACTTGAAAATTCAGGCTGCCTCGAGAACCTTGGATTAGACATCTTGACTTTCATCTCTCTATTCTTCTTGCTGGGCGCGCGTCTACGCTTATTTTTTTTTTATTTTTTTTTTTGTTTTGTTTTGTTTTGTTTTGTTTTGTTTTTACCGTCAGTTGTAGCTGTGGGACGATGACGGCGGCATGAGGCGGTGGGGAGAGGAGATGAGAGGGAGGAAGGAGAGACCTAGCACACCGGGGCGCGTTTACGCTTTGCATCTTTATGCCGGGGAAGGTCTTCATTTTTCTTCCACTGGTGCTGTGCTCGCGACTGTAAGGGTCCGTCGAGGAGAGGTCGTATCTCGTTGGCTCGTTGCTGCTGCAATTGCCACCGCAACTGCCAACGTATATGGAGCTTTACCGTTCGCGGTCGGGAGTCACGTAGAATTAGCTGGGCCAATCGCAATCAGTGTTGAATATGTTTTTGTTGTCGAGTTGCCGACTGCGTCGTTCGATCGGTAGCCAACGCCATGTAATTTGAAATACTAAAGTAGGAAAGCACCTGGAGTTTAAAGAGCAAGAGTTAGTGCTGGGATCTGGGGCTTATTTACTCTTTAATATCCATGAAAATTGCATTTTCTGATAAATTTTACTGGAACACGGTGCTCGTGTCAACATTATCTCCCAATGTTTGCCATAATATCTTATAATGTTTACATTCAAATTTCATTAATGTCGTAATTTATGTATTTACGCAAAATACACACCAATACGGAATAGATATTGAAAGCCGAAGAAAATTTCGGGGAAATTTTTATCTAGAGTTTCTTAAAAAGAGTTTGTAAAAAAAATTGCTTGCTTATTAATGAAATTACTATCATAATTAAAGAGATAAACAAAAGAAACGCACAATACATACAAAGTGCTGGTGAAAAATTTCTGCAAATCCCATCGATAATTATAGTTCGTCTTATTAGGTCATTTACGCCTTGGCAGTTTGACACACGAATATTATATAAACATTATCCCGATAGATTATATATTGCGGCATTTTAAAAAATAATGTAATTCTTTGTAAGGTTACGTCTTAATTTATGGCGCTTAAAGCAAATTCGAGTTTCGGGTTAACCACGAAATCGCAGGCGCATCATAATTGCAGTTTGAGCGCAAAATTATTTCTACGAAAAGAATTCCCAGTGGTAAATATCGAAATGCGTAATAAACGTTTTGACATTTAGTTAAATGTGTGGCTTTAATGTGATGTTGACGCTATTTTAATAGGCTTATAAGAAATATGATAAACTTTGGTATATTTAATGCAGGGGATATGAATTTCGACTTTCTTCTTTACGATGGAATAAAATTTTTAGAAGATAAAATAATCTATCGCCGAGAGTATTACATTTCCCCTAAGAACAAATATTATAATTGTACGGGCGGATTTCATATAAAACTTAAATGTTGATAAAGCTTCGAGGACTTTTATATACGATTCTTTCATCGGACCAATCGCATAGAATTCTTCACACATACATACGTACATACGTACACAAACGTGCATGCAGACACGCACACACGCGCACACGCACGCGCGCACACACGCGCGCACACACACACAGACTCACGCGCACACACACACACACACACACACACACATATATATATATATATATATATATATATATATATATGCACGCATGCACACATACATACACACGCACGCACGCACACAAACACACACAACACCGGTTCGACCAACGTCTCATCGCTTTGCTCCGATTGCATTCCGCCGAAGAGAAGAGAGAAGAGAGAAGAGAGAAGAGAGATACATATATACAGAGAGAGAGAGAGAGAGAGAGAGAGAGAGAAAGAGAGAGAGAGAGAGAGGGAGAAGTGGATGGTAGGTAGGCAGTGACCAAAGAGAAGGTAAAAGAAAAGAGAGGACAAGAGCAGCATGAAAAGTAAATAGCGAGCGGCAGAACGTGAAAGACGGAGTAAGAGAATTCAACAAAATTTTTACTTTGAAAACAGAAAAAACTTTTTAAACAACCCGAGCAGAGAAATGAAACTAAGAGAACGTAAATTTCTAAAATTGCATTAATGATAATGAAAAGTTCGGATATGTAAAAGAAAATATAAGACAAAATTAGAGATTTTTCATTTGTGGAAGTACAGTAGATATACTGTAATAAAACTGATAAAGATTGCTTATTTTTAAGAATATTTTAGACATTTTATTAAATTAGGAGAAAAAAATTTTTCAATTTATTTAATTACAAGTTTATATTACTTTTTTTTGTTTTTTTTTTTTTGTTTTGTTTTGTTTTAATGATAATTAATTTGTCGGACTTCCCTTGATTAACAATAACTATTAGATGGGAATGTACTAATGATTTAAGAAAATTCAATTACATCCGTAAATAGAGATAAATAAAGAGAAATTACATGGAGGATATCAGGATAATAAAATAGTAATAAATTATTTGTAAAAAGATAAGAGAGCATATACTGTAGAAAATTTCTATTTAATAATTTTAAAGAAAATTGAAAATTATAAACGTCATAAATTAAATCATCGAAAAACAGTATGAAAACTTAGGACTTCATTAATATAAGATAAAAAGTAAAAATGAAAAAGAATTAAAAACAGCGGCATAAAAGAGCACATTAATTATAGAGGCAGATAAGTTGCTCTTACTATCCCCCGAAGTAAATCCTGATAAATCTTATGCTCCTTTAAGAGAAAACTATTTCCAAGAATTAATCTCACAATTGTCACTCTCTCGAAAATCAGTGATTGAATATTACAAAGTTATAAAGAAACATTAGGCGATCAAAGAGATCTATATGAAAAATAAAAAAAAAAAGAAAAAAAAAAAGTTAAACTAAATATACATAGAACAAATGACAGAATTTCTTAACAGTTATGCTTACAACCAAGTAACAGAGACAAGAAAAGATATACATTGAAGAGGCGCTCGGAGGGACGGCAAATTCATTCTGCTTATATATTCTTTCCATGCCCTCGAGCTATAAACGCATACACACGCGCGCCTTTATTCACGAGCGTACGTGTGAACACGTATAAATACTTCAAGTGAGAAGAGAGAGACCCCCCCCCCCTCTCACTCACTCTCTCTCTCTCTCTCTCTCTCTCTCTGTGTGTGCATGCGTGTGTACGCGCGTGTGTGTACGCGCGCGCCCGTGTTCTTGAATGTATATTCTATACTCGGTTACGTAGTCGCTTAATCGTGTGTGCGTGTGCATATTGCTCGGCGCACGCAGTTTAACGCGTCTTGAATTTCGAATTTGTCTGACCTAACATTTGGTTCCCTCGCAATTATATACATCTTCAATCACGTAACAAATTTTTAAGAAATGAAGAAATATCTTTTTTATGAACGAATAATACATTGTGCGATGTTTTTATCAAACTTATATTTAACCGTAATTATAGATATTTATACGAGTTTTTAACAATATACGGACGTAGTCGGCTTGCAAAGAGGCTCTTTAATACAGAAGATATACATTTTTAATATACTTAAGATTCTTTTTCTTAAATATACGATCTTTGATTGGCATTAATTTCAATTTTAAATTTGGAGAAGTAGATAATACAGCTGTGAAAAAGGTAAAATTTCTTTCCATTTGTTTTATCCTATAGAGAAAGAATACGTAAGAATAGTCAACGTGAATATTTATTCAATTATATTTGCGAGTGTAAAAATTTGATTTAAGCTTGTATTAGCCGACAAAATTTTAATACAACGATTCCTCCAAAATTTAAATATTAAGCACACGATCATTATGCATTTCGTTATATTGAATTTTTTCTTAAATACATTAGTCAATTTTTTAATTTCTTTTCTTTTTTTCTTTTATTCTTTTTTCGATCAAAAGAAAAAGAGGTATAAAGATTCGATGGAAACGGTATAATAAATACAAATTCAACTACGATTAATTGTTATGTATTCATCTTTATATAATATAATCATTCTAATCCTTCTTCTCAATAATATCAAATGAAGCGCAAAGCGCGAGATGCTTTTAAGGTAGACATTACGTATTGTAGTAATTTTTTATATTTTGATAATACACACTAAGGATTATAGCACATATTATAATAGAAGTAAAATACACCAAATAGAACTGCAAATTTTACGTCTCTCTCTCTCTCTCTCTCACTTGGCTGATATAAAAAAAAAAAAAAAAAAAAGATGGAGAAAGGCAAATAGATATTTTTTCGAAACCTCATTACAAACACAAATGTATAGAATATTGTTGATACTAATATTTTCCATCGGACGAACAATAACGTAAAAGCTTTGAATGTTCGTTTGAGTATCTAATAATAGTCCCAGAGCAGCTAGAGCCGATAAATAAATATTAGCCATTAAATTTAAAGAATAATGTATTAAAAACCCGAGTACGCGCGTACTTGACGCGAAATCTATACGTTCGACCAAAGGGCTGAAACGCTATTCTATTGAGCAGGTTCGGTCGACTCGAATCCTTAGAATCGTCGATTCCCTAGAAGCTCACGTGATAATCGAGCATTGATGCGCGCTAATGAAGAAAAGAAAAGGGTCTAGCAAGAGGCTCGCAGCTCTAATGTTAGAGCTAGACAATAAATGCGCGTGATCACGAGGAAGTCGGCATATGGGAATCGTACGGCGTACGGGATCCGGGTGAGACTCGTTCGCCCGGCAACAGCCTCTACGAAAACAAAGTGAAAGCAAGAAAAAGGCAGACTGACGTGGTAATGCTTGGCGCAGAATCGGGCCTGGAGGCACTTGAGGACGGCGTCCTCGGTGAGGGGCCCAGGCAGGTGAATGAGGTCATCCAAGGCCGCGCTGTTGAGGCTCCCAACGACGGACTGCTGCGCGCCGATGGCTGCCTTACCCTGAACCGGTGCCCGCTGTTGTTGTTGCTGCTTATGCTGATGCTGCTGTTGCTGTTGGTGTTGCTGTTGGTGTTGCTGCTGCTGCTGCTGCTGCTGCTGCTGCTGCTGCTGCTGCTGCTGCTGCTGCTGCTGCTGCTGCTGCTGCTGCTGCTGCTGCTGCTGCTGCTGCTGCTGCTGCTGCTGCTGCTGCTGCTGCTGCTGCTGCTGCTGCTGCTGCTGCTGCTGCTGCTGCTGCTGCTGCTGCTGCTGCTGCTGCTGCTGCTGCTGCTGCTGCTGCTGCTGCTGCTGCTGCTGCTGCTGCTGCTGCTGCTGCTGCTGCTGCTGCTGCTGCTGCTGCTGCTGCTGCTGCTGCTGCTGCTGCTGCTGCTGCTGCTGCTGCTGCTGCTGCTGCTGCTGCTGCTGCTGCTGCTGCTGCTGCTGCTGCTGCTGCTGCTGCTGCTGCTGCTGCTGCTGCTGCTGCTGCTGCTGCTGCTGCTGCTGCTGCTGCTGCTGCTGCTGCTGCTGCTGCTGCTGCTGCTGCTGCTGCTGCTGCTGCTGCTGCTGCTGCTGCTGCTGCTGCTGCTGCTGCTGCTGCTGCTGCTGCTGCTGCTGCTGCTGCTGCTGCTGCTGCTGCTGCTGCTGCTGCTGCTGCTGCTGCTGCTGCTGCTGCTGCTGCTGCTGCTGCTGCTGCTGCTGCTGCTGCTGCTGCTGTTGCTGCTGATGATGATGTTGCTGCTGATGCTGCTGCTGCTGCTGCTGATGTTGCTGCTGATGCTGGTGTTGTTTTTGATGATGCTGCTGCTGTTGCTGCTGTTGCTGCTGCTGCTGCTGTTGCTGCTGTTGCTGCTGGTGATGGTGGTGATGGTGAGTGCCTTTGGCGCTCTTGACGTCGGTAAGGAGGCCGGAGGTGGGGGAACGGACACCGCCGAGAGCCGTCACGCACGAAACCATTCCGTCGTCCGGGATGCTGCAATGGCGCTTAGCTGGCTCCAGTTCTGAAAATGAGGCGACGATGCTACGATGAGCGATTAAACGACGGACCCAAGGGTCGAGGGTCTACTCGAGCTACTTCGGCACCGTCTCTCTCACCTACGATCTCATCTCTGATCGATGAGACGGTTGCCCACCTTTCCGGCTCCTGCGCATCCAGAGCCAATCGAGTCGCGCACTCCTTGTACTATTTATTATACCGGAGATATACGATATGATGTATTGATCAGAATTAAAATTCCTCATTCCGGCTCTGTTTACTTAGCTTCGTAGACGTCTAAATTCGTATTGATGCTTACGGCAGCTACATTTTGTTTTTCATACGATGTTGCGAAGGGCAGGAGCGTTCAATTAAACGCGAGAGTAAAAGGATATCCCAAAGGAGTAAATTCTTAAGTGATATTTAATTCTTAAATTCAAGGGAACTCGAAGTATTGACATGACGAAATTGATATTTTACGGATCTAAAATGTTGTTGCGATCTATTGGATTATATTATTAAGACCGAAATTCCACGACGTCTATACGTTTTAGTCTATTAGTTAGGAGAAACGAAATATTAAATTAAAGTACTGCAATGTATTTTCAGTATTTTAATTAAGTACTATTAATTAAATAGAATTTTAATGTACACACTATTTGCACTACTGCTTGTCGTTTAGAAATTAATGGATTGATCTATCGTAATATCTCAACTACAACATGGATACTCATGAATACTCAAAAATAGCCAAGATGAAAGCCAAGAATAAATTGATCGACCACTAATTAATTCACAGATAATGAAAAGTATAAAACTATTGGTAAAATAGTGTAAAAGAACGCGTTACGAATTTTGACTTTCTTCTCTTTTTCTTTCATGTTTTCTTTTTTCATTTTTTCATATTTTTTTGTTTTTTTTTTTTTTTTTGTCTTTCGTTCAAATTTTTTCCTCTCTTTATCGTTCATTCTTATAAAATTACATTGGCCCAACGTGACGCGAGACTAACAATGATGCGCGAATCAATTTTAAATTGCACCGAATTTATCTATTGGCACTTATATTTATTGATTTTATTTCATAATAAAGACCATTTATAAAAAATTTATAAAAAGTTTAAAATGATTATATATTTATTACTTCAATTTGTTATCTAGAATTGAGTGATACATACGATAGGAGAAAATTCATTTGCCATGAATTTAGATCGAAAGTGCCGTGATAAAGGAAAACTTTTAATTTCTTTGCTTTTCGTTCGCTAATATTTCATTCAATTGGGTGTGAAAAGAGCGCGCGCGCGCATTGTCGCGATTTAAACGGCAATACACAGCCAATTGAGAATATTTTTTCTAGAATTTATAAAACTGAGGAGACAATCTGCTTGAATCGAATATTGAATTATTTCAAAAATATCATAATCGTGCGAGTATTGTGAAAATGTGTACTGTACTTTTTAATGTTTCGTCGTTTCTCATCGCGAGCATTAGACATTCGTTAGTTGCAAAATAGCCAATTACAAATTGGCTATTATCAACTTGGCCTTACAGATGTTGCGAAAGAATAAAAAGTCCGGACAATGGCTCTATTTAAGCGTAAAAGCGAACGACGACAGTGTCGAAATGACATTATAATGTATGGCCATAAAGTACGATAATGAAAGAATTAGGTTTTTATAGTGTGTGGCTCGCAGGAGGCTTGCATGACGTTACGTTTATTGTAAGAAAATATGAGCGATCGTGATCGGGGCCCGGTGCGTCATATCTCCGATTCTCGATGGGCCTACGATCGTTTAAAGGCCGAGTCGGCGAAGCGCGCCATCGTTGCACTGACGCACATCCGACAAAGCCGTCATAGACACTTTACGTTGACTCACCGGCTGGCATGAGATGGTTGGCAGCATGCCCGGGGCCGTGCTGCTGCTGATGAACTAGGGCCGAGGCCGTAAGGGTATGCCCGGGCCCGTGGGCGAGGCTCGTACGGGGCGGCACCGCGGGCGCCCCCGGCGACGGGCCCTTATCCGGCTTCCCGGAGCTACCCGGCTGGCTCACGTGCAGCCGGTTCCTTAGCGTCACGAGCTCCGTGCTCAGGCTGCGCAGTCGCTGCTGGAGGTGCACCGCCTCGTTTGACGAGGAGGCATCTGCAATGAGAGACGAGGTTAGTGTGGTCGGAGGAGGACTCGGGTAGCGGAGCGAGCCTCCGGGGAATCGACGATCGATCGGCTTTGCCGCGAGCGGGGATCCTAATTGTCGAGGCTAATCGCCGAGTTTCGCTGACGTTTAATTTTCAATGACAGGACTTTCGTGGGGAAGTTGTCGCTCTAATCGAGATTGTCCGACATTTTCCCTAGCAAATCGGCGCTTAGCCGGTAATGGAAATATGCGCAAGAGGCTTGATTAAGCATCGATGAAATTATGAACATTTATGCTTAATTTATGAATTTCTCGGGCAATTCATCTGGAATTGAGACTGTAAAATAGCGGTGTAGTGGTAGCGTAGACGTTGGATTAACGTAAAATTACTTTTTAATAAGTCGAGATAGTGTAAGATTAAGAACAGTATTATCTCCAACCTCGTTTCCTTCATCTAATTACATATTATCCTCAGAATCTTTGTTTTTCATTGCAATATGTGCTTACTTACGTTTCTGTATCGATATAGATTTTCTAATATTGGAATTACAAGAGAACCTAATTACACGCGCTAATATATAATCCCATAAGAATAGTAATTGCAATTTTTATAAATCAGTAAGTCGGCATTTTAACGTTACAACGATTATTATTTCTTAACTTCATTTGTTCAATGCCTGACTATTAAGAAGGGATGGCAATATACGGCGAAGTGACACATAAATATTAATACTTTTATAAATTATAAACATGTTTTTTGAATGATTCGTTATAATAAATATCGATATTAATGTACTCATAGATTTTAATTCTCGTATGCGTCAAGCATTGCTTAACGTTACTTTATTCATTCAAGTTATTGAAATCGATATGGATGATATGAACGCAAGACCCTTAAAGCATAATTTGACGCCGAAATGGATTCAATTTCATAATTCGTTTTTAAAGTTCAATATTCGTTTATAATGATCGACGATAAAATAGCAAAGAAACTTTGATTTTAAGTCACTGATTCAAATCCCAAATTATATTATGCATTACAAAGGTCTTGTGCGCAAAGTATAGCTATGAAAGACTCTCGTTTAAAAAATGTCGGCGAAAAAAAAAACACTTTGGACGTAAGCGATTGGAGATTTGAGCAAAGTAGAGAGAAGAGGAGAGGCTTCTACCGCATAAGTTGGCCTTTTCAAGGATTCTAGCAATATCGGCGCTTAGCCTCCTTCGTTCCTCCTGATGCCGTCTTGAAAACGTCTGCCATTGTATCTAAGATTAACGGTATTCGAGGATGCCGAACGTTACGAGCATGTACCTAAGCCTGCCCCCCCCCTCCACACACACACACAATAACAACCACCTTCACCGCACCACACCACACCACACCACACCAACCCACCACCCTATCACCTACCCCATCTCGCTATTTCTCTTTCCACGATCGACTCTCACTCGATCTTTCTCAATGTTGCCAACGCCAGCGTACATATAAACTCACTTATCCACCTACACTCGCTCCTGTCTACGTGCATTTATAAATGTACATTGCGCTCTCGGCGATAGGAAGAAAATAATCGCCTGTGGCCTCGCGATTACCGCACGCTCGAGTCGACTACAGAAGTATAAGAGTGAAAAGAAGAAGCGAAATGTGATAAATAAACAAGGATAGATAAAGGTGCATGAAAAAAAAAAAACGAAATAAAGATTATGTGTACGTGAGATTGTGCAGTGCCTTGAAAAGTGACATTGGTCTTTTCTACTTGGTCAGTTCATTCTAGTAAGAATTACAAACAATTGTGTTGGGGGCATTGCAAAATTTATCATTTATATCGTGTAATAATGCGTCAACGTACTCGGAAAAAACATTTTCTAAGACCTAGAATTATCTCGCTGCTTCAAAAATTGAGGAGGAAATGAGATCGTTCGACTTGAGCTACATGACAGATTCTTTTAATATATCCCGAGAATTGTAACAGAAATATTGGTGTGAAATATTTATAGCAATTTAATGAACAATTGATGCATTGAGCTTAAAAAAAAAAAAAAATAAATCCCAAGCTATTCTCTTATTTACAAAAGCACATATAAAGCACAAAAAATAATCCTTATCGTTTTTTATATTCGGAAAATGGCTTGCAAAATCTATTTAATTGATTTTATAATTCGAGTAGATTTCGTATAAAAATAAAGTTGGAAAATATAATTTCTAAAACTAAAACTATGCATGGCATACATATATACACACATATACATATATTTATATTTAAACGCATATTTTGAATGCCAATCGTTATATACTCCGTAATAAATATATTTATGATTACTTATAAATGTTTAATAAGAAGTGCTTTTTCAGGCATGAGTGCGTTAATTCATTATCAACGATAGTTCCATAAATATTTTCGCGGCCCATTGAATTAATAGTAACATTGACGTATGACAAAATAATAATGACTAGTGTAACAAATAGTACGTTGGATTGCATAATCGTTGGGCTCGTGTATTTGTAACCTTTGATTTTCAGACTTTTCAATTGATTTTTAATATCCTTCACCCAATATTCACATAATATTTTTCAGATAAGTTTCATAAATTTCATTTATGAATACAAACAAATCGATTGCATTTTGAAAAAATTTAGATTAATTTTTGTAACTCTGCAATGTTAATTCTTTTATTAATGTTATATTATTAACGCATTTTAATTATTAAATTTGTCAACATCATTTTTTTAAAATTCCATACCATTATTAAATACGTTTTTACAAATTTACAAAAAGAGAAAAGTATTAATTCTGCCTTTGAAATATTTTATTACAAGTGATTATAAAATTATTGTAGCTTGTCGATTCAGTGTAATTAAAAATTCACATTCGAAAAAGCGCATATCCCTATGTATTCATTTTTGTTTTTTATTGAATCGAATTTTTATTGAATTAAATTACATGATTCATCTCGTTTCTTCTCTCTCATTTCATTTGTATGTTCCGTCTCGCTCTCTCTCTCTCTCTCTCTCTCTCTCTCTCTCCGATACACACTCACAGGCACAGGCGCGCACACATTCTCACAATACTATTTTCCCTCATCCTCTCTCGCCTCTCTTTGTCTTATAATTCGCACGTACACGCGCACATATATGGCCCGTCCTAACGTCTTTTTAATTAGAAATCGAATACATTAAGTTATAAATTTCTTTCGAGCCCGTAATCTGACTAATCCTTATTTGAATTATATATTGGTATTAGATTTTACATTACTCGATATCAGCCTCTTTGTCTATCCCGCATTCATCTTTGATTTAGCTATAGCTTTATCCTATTTTATCAATCACTCACGATTTATACGCCACGTTATTTTTTTCTCTATATCTTCCTCGCATTATTATTGTAAGCTGAAGTGTCTGTTTAAATTGTAGCACATAGTTTCTAATAAATTTCTCAACGATTTGCTTTTCAATTACTTACAGGAACTTGCTCTTTTTTTTCCATCATTTTATCTCAGCAACTAAACGACTAATTAAATGATTAGAATATTTATAAGCCCAAGGACAAGCTCATCTGCTTTCGTACATTGTGCAGTGATAATGTTTATTTCTTTTGAAATTTCATCCATTAAATCTTTGTCGTCCTACATTGGAGAAGCCAATGTATGCAATAATGCACGCAAAGAAGTCAAAATTCGCGAGAAGAAAATTGGCCAGGAAAAAGGAAAGGAAGCCCCAACTAGCTCGCTATAAGGAACAAATTGAATTTTTCTTTTATCAGCATTGAGATTGAAGTTATACGTTAAATGCACGGTGGAAGATATTAGCTTCGTCGAGCCATAATTAACGATCGGCTGATACGAGTCAGTCTCGATGTGCACACGCACCAACCCATAAGACCTTAGTATGGGATTTCAAGCGCGGCTCTCACTCTCGTTACGAGGATTTCCGCATCGTCGCTTTTCCCCGATGCTCGACGTAAAAGGATTACGATTAAATAACAACATTTCCAATAGCGACATTTCGAATGGGTATGAAGAAGGAGATATGATTTTACGCTTTCCCAGTGTCCCGATAGTGCGCATTAAGTGTAGAGGCAGCTCGCGTAGCTTGATTTTCACTTAGATCCCATGTCTGCCTATTCAACGCTATTGAACCTAGATCCCATGTCTGCCTATTCAACGCTATTGAACCTTATTAAAAAAAAAAAAAAAAAAAAAAAAAAAAAAAAAAAATATATAAATTGTAACCGTAGGCCGGGCTTTTTACGTCTGGACTCTGCGGGCGTTGCTGCGTCTCTCCTATTAGCAAACATTGGGTAATGCACGCTAAAACTTGTCTCCGACTCAAGTTATATAGAGCACACAGCTGGACTTGTAGAATATCAACGGGTCGGCCGGTAATTGGCACGAAAGTCAGTGAATTCGAATTCCCGAATAGCGCTTTATCCTTCCTTCTGGACTTTTCCTTCGGAGAATCTCACCTCGTTAGAGATCCGATCGTTCCTATTCCCGTTCCCATTCCCGTTCCCATTCCCGTTCCCATTCCCGTTCCCCTTCCCGCGTACAAAATATATCGTCGATATGAGACGTTCCGGGCTATTCTCATGATTTCTCTAAGTAACGCGTGTTTTAGCTTCCCTATTAGAACAATGGACGATTATTTGCATGTCATTAAAGGCAAGGCTGGGCCAACGGTGAAAATCTTAGGTGAAATCGGCTTTGTTACATCGGTAAAAGACGAATGAGCCGACCGTCCTACATTTACTATTCTCGCAAACGTATCAACGATCTTCAGGATCAATTTAGGATTTTTTGCTTTGAACGAATAATTTTTCAGTCAACCATGAAAATGGGTTGATATCAATCTATAAACTCTGTGTGACGTTATTCATTAATTATAAATATCGCGTGCAATGGCAAAACCACTGTGGTGCGCACGTGCATTAATTACAGCCGTAACTACAGCATTTACGCATGTTCACACGTTACAAAATATCTCTCTCTTTTTCAGTAGTCTATCATATGTTCGGTATATTTAATTAATCGAATTTGCCCCCTTTCAACAATTCCGCCCAAATAGCGAAGAAAACTTATTCACAGGCATATTGTAATAATCTCCAAACAAAAAACTTCTCCGATGTATAAAAAAAAGCTTCGCGTTCCGTATTATCTTTATCATTTTATGTTTTTCGTACTCTCGAGAGATTTATCGATAAATTCTGATTTGATAAAATAATGTATTCAGTATTGTAATTACTTTCGAACAATAACATTATTTCAAGTTGTATATTTAACTTAATGTATTGCCTTGTCAATCATGAATTTTAAGTACGCTATACGCGTACGAATAAATAAATAATTATATTGAATTAGTTTTGTCATCTAAATATTTGTTCATCGATTGTAAAGAAAGAATCGGAATTATCGTTTAAATCAATTAAACGACGAGAGTGCGACTTAAAGTTGCGATAGAGTTGTCATATGAATTAGATACAATAACATTAATTATGTTATTACAATATTTTAACTATTCCTGTACGAAAAGCATAACTTCAGAATTATAATCTACTATACGGTTTAATCATAATTCGCACTAAATAATTCTATTAATTCTGAATAATTCGGCAAAAAAATATTTTTCTATGCCTATATTTCGAAATTTTAGAACAAAAGTTTATTAAAATCTTCTTCGCATACACTAATAATAATGATAATGTGGTAAGTAACACATGATAATGTGCAATTAATATGACATAACAATTATAAATATAAATACAAGAATCCAGTATAACGAATTTTTTAATTTTTCTATTCGCGGAACCTTCGAGATATGAACAACACGACAAGAAACATGAAAAATATAAAAAAGATTCGTACATTACGTTATATGATAATACTTTGCTAACAAGTGCTTCTATTTATAACAAGTTTTTATAAATTAACATAAATTTGATTTAACATTCTGTAATTTAATGATAATTTATTATGTAGAAATATTAATTGACAATTTAATTTTTTTTATTTTATCTATAAGCCTTAGCATATTCATTAAAAAGATAATAATATAGAATATTATATCAATAAAACCAAGTTTTATCTGAAGTGAGCAGAGTAGAAAAAAATATATTGTAAGTAAATTAAATATTAAAAATATAATTCTCTCTCTCTCTCTCTATATATATATATATATATATATATATATATATATAATATTATAAATATATTACAAGTTATTTGTATACTCCTAGTAGTACACTAGTATTATATATAGTAATGAGTAATCACAATCTTGTAATTACTAATGATAACTCGCCAATACTGTGAAATTCAAATAACATAAGAAGAAGAAGAAAAAAACTTGTATTTAAGTGGACACAAGATAAAAAAAACCTGAAGGTAATATTCAAAAATGAAAAATTCCTAAAAGCCGTCTAGACGTTATAAACAGTGTGAAATATTTTTACAGTAGCAAAAATAAATTCGCAAATCAAACGACAAGTTGGCATGTGCTCTATCTTCTTCTCTCTTTAAATTCTTCAAGAGTGATGTTGTAAAACTTCCCCTGTTACATTCTTCTGATCAACCATTTTATTATTAATTCGTCGTAATTATTCATTATTTCGACTGGCTTTCATTAAATCGATAAATATTAGTAAAATATAATTAAAGCAAGTTATTTCAGAAATAAGTTAAGGAATATTCTTAACCTCAATTATATTAAAATACTTGGACAGGATTTCATCCTAAATAATATGGCTAATGACCCTTTTACAATAGCTACATCGTCACTTTACATATTAATTTGCTCTTTATGAAATGCGCACATGAAACGCTGATAATCGTACAACCGAAGCTCATCTTTTATGCGAATAAATGTCAGCGTTGTCGAACAAATCAAAAGAATGAAACAATTAAGTTATCGAAAGTATTTAGTGAACTGAACGAGGTGAGAATTGTTGTTGGTGGTGAATATGCAATTTGCGTTATAGCGAGTGATTATTTAATGTGCTTTTACATTTTGACATTCAAATAATTTGCTATTCATTTCAATCATAGAAACATCTATAAATATTGTTTATTATATGCATAGTATAGATATTGCACAAACCGATTCTATAATTTTAATACTTTTTATTTTGAATCGCCAACCAGCGTATGCGCGTGTACGTGTGTTGTGCGCGCGCACAAAACATCCCGTAATGAATAATGCTCTTAATATATATTATTAACCAGACTGCGTACAATTGGTCATAAAATCGATGAGCCCAACCAAGGCCATTATTCTTGAGCAACAGAATTCACTTAAGATACAAAAGACACTCGGGCAAAATTAGGATTATCCTTTATATATTCATAAGTAAGAAGCCCCTGGGAACTAAAGAGACGAAATTGCTTCACAATAATATCAGTCGATCACTCTTACGCCGGTCGACTGATCTTCAAAACCACCAATAAAGCACGAAAATAGGCAATACTGCAGCCCAGGTAAACAAGTGCCGAAACTAAAAATCGAGGAATCGCCGAAAATATCCTCCTCTTGGCACATGCACGTATCGGTCCAATTTCCAACAGATCCGAGATCGCCGTCACGAATAAGACAAGAGCCCAACAGGTATGCATACCGGTCCTGCACGAACTTGCGCACCCACACAGACGCCGCTCACCGGAGAACAACGAACGCCGGCAGGTATAACCTGCCGAAGCTATCTCCCTTGGCAAACTCGTTTTTTCATGCGCCCTTTACAGCCCGACTGTACGCATGCAGGACCTTTTCACTCCAACACTCATTCGTCCTGATATCTGATCTTCTTTTTCATCTCGCTTTTTCCTCACGCGCCCCTCACGCCGACCGCGAAACCAGTAAGCTCCTTTTGTTCTTGGAAGCTGCGCGCTGCGCTTCTCGACTTGGCCGCGTATAAAGGGAGGGAAGGAGGCCTCATATTTAGCGAGAAATCGGACGAGTAATTTACGCTTCGCGCGCAATTACTATATTTACCGGAGTCGATGTCGAGAAATCCGTTCCCATGTATTAATAATGCTGCCTTTATGACGTAGCCTAGGTTATTGCGATTCGCCGATTAATAATAATTAGTCGAACACGGCTAGGGGAATTGGTAAGGATTGGGCGAAGCTGACGAGTTCCTGGGGTGCTTGGCAATGTGAGAATTAAGAATGAAATAATGATGAGCGATGTTTTTTGAATGGCTTAATTAATGTGGTAAAAAAAGGTTTGGGGATTCAAGCGGTTCGAACTATTGTGCGAGACTTGAGTTACGTCGGATTTTGCGTTTTAAAAAAATTGACGATAATTGCGAGCGATGTGAGCTATGACGCAATTCCATTCCCGTGTCTTTCTTTGTGCGCCCGTCTCTATTCATCCAGTATATCTTTCTATTATTAATTGTGTTGTGGACCACCTTACGCGAGGTCACATTCCATTCCCAGTGCTCTTTATCTCCGGTCCAGTCGGTATCTCTTTAATTAAAATCGCGAGGTGACAATGGCTAAGATAATTTAATTTGCAAAACCAGTGAGAAATGGAATATTAAATTTCAGAACAATTTTTATTTACGTTCTTATAACGTGAATCAACTATAGAAAATGATCATTAATTACGTTTTCAGACGAATTAGCGTTTGCGATCTTCTCGCTTCGACTAAATACATTCGTTCCTTCATTTTCATTTAAATTCGTTGCACAAGATATATTCACCCTCGAAGCATATAATAATTAGCATATAATACCACTGCCACTATGTGTGATTGGTATAATAATAATATTTTTAAGAGCTGACTTTTACATACGTGAAGTTTTAAATACTAATTTATGTGTAAAAGTGACATCCGAAAGAAATTATGCGAGCCGAATTGCAGTGCAATTACATTTCATATAAAAAGTGTTATTCGATTTCAAATAAATCATGATATATTTCAAATTAAAGTAATGCCGATATACGCGTAAATACAATTTATTATAAAAATTACCCCTTCAATATTCTATTACTTATTCTTTACAAGTGCTTTTACATTTGCTAATGGAGTAAAATACACATTCATACTTTGACTTTATAGAGCCAACTGGAATAATAGGCCGTAAGTATTGTAATATATTAATTTAACGTTATAACATTACCTATAAAGCCTATATTCCGTAACTGTATTCCGTAAAAATAAGTACACCTGATAGTTTTAGGGTTTTTAAAAGTTCCTTTCAACTCGTGAATTGTCGTTTGTTATAATTAATTCATTTAATGCTTCGCGTAACATTTTACATGTACTCTTTAGGCACAATGTTTTCATTTTTATTGTTTCTTGTATTTTCTTTTCGCTCTTTTTTTAAATAAATTCTTTGCAACAAAGCTAAAATTATCAGCCTCGAGCGCAATTATTCGTAATTTTTTGTAATTTTTTCGGACGGGTACACGTCCGCACAATCGTATTAAAAGACGGGAAATTGTCACGTGAAAAGAGACGGCCGGGGGGGGGGGAGGAATGCAAAGTATCTCGATTCGGGTGCTCGAGGTGAGGTGCCTCAAGAAGCGGAAGCAGCCGAAGGGAGCTGAATTCCGAGAAAGTGACGCACGAGATCGGAGAGTAAAGTTGAATTTATTAATGCCCAATCACGGGGCAACGTTGGGCGCGACGGTGCGGGGCGGGGGATAACAACGCAAGGGGCCGGTATAACGCGTCCGCGGAAGATTCGCAGGCACAGAGCGGCTTCGCCTAGGTGTTGTAAAGGCAGACAAACAAGAGAGAAAGAAAACGAGTCATTGTCAACGGGCCCCCTTCCCAGAGCCCCTCGCCATCGTTCCCTTCCCCTCGACCATTCACGCCTGTAGGGGTAGGGGATCGTACAGCCACGCTTCTCTCCTCCCATATATAAAAATCGAAAGTGAAGGCCCCGCGGAGCTCCCGATATTTCCGACGTGGGCCCCGACAATGCGCGTGACCCTCAATGGGCCCGTGCACGCGCACTCGAGGATGAAGGCGCGCCGTAGGAACTGTACGTGGGAAGGAAACACAGAGATGGAATGCCGCGGCAAGTGTTGGGGGGTCCTCCTCTTTTGTCGAGACGTGCCGAATATTCGAGAAGAGGGCGAGACGAGGAGCGGCGCCCGTCGTCGGGCCAACTCGGCCGACGGGCGAGAACGAGCCTCGGCGACGGCGAAGGAGGCGATGGCGGCGCGGACGACGGGGCACGGCGGGGACAGCGGGACAGCGGGACAGCGGTACAGGCGAGGTCGGCGGGGGCCGAAGGGAAACCCATTGATGGGTACCCGCTCGGTACAGTTTTCGGCCGATGAGCGAACCCGACTCTTTACTCCCGTAACTCCTTGCGTCTTCTAGTCTTCTAATCGCCGTTTCATGCTCTGCCCTTTGTCTGAAACCTTGCGGCCAAATGTCGGCTTCCCGCTTTTCGAAACTGACCGTTGTCGGCTAATTTAATTGTAAATAGCCTTGGTGCTGCTACAAGTCAGAATTCTCTTTTAAATGCAGTTTATATTGGGGCCTTTCAGGTGATGCTGCGACGTGTACACAACAGCCAAGTATCGCGTACTCGCGTAACTAATCACGTTTAGTAAGGCCGTATGTTTTTGATATTGGTAATTTTCTTTCAAATTAACAGCGCGATAATACAGATGAGAATATACAAAAGATATACAGAAGATCATATATATTAATTCATAAATTGAAATAATTTACAGTTAAATAGCAGTGCATTTTTTAATTTTTTATAACGCAGAGGATGATAAAAGGCGACATATATTTTGGTACGTGTGCAACGAGGAGAGTATGAAAAAAAAATAAAAAAAAAAAAAAATTGTATCAAACTTTTAAAGACGCGCGTAATGGTCAATTTAACATTTTTGTTGCAAGAGCAATGAACCTCGTGTAAATATAACCGTACATTGCAAAATCGATAAAATAAAGTCTTACCTTAATATAAACAAAAAAAAAAAAAAAAAAATAAAAAAAAATACAACATAAAGGACGACCTTTGTAAATAATTGTGCGCAAGCCAACTTACAAGTCGTGCGAATAAAATATTTTTAGCATATAATCGAAGCAGTATTACAGCCTATACCGACACACTTTTTCCATTAAAAAACACAAGACGGAAGAACGAATGCACCTTCGCTCGTACCGCAGCAACAAGATAAGACTCTCGTCTCGATATTCTCCCAGTCGCCGCAATAAAACGCTTATGGCCTTTCGCTATAATAATACGTAATGTCACGAGAAAATATTATCGGGAGTGAAAAAGAGAAGCTCGACCCGGGATCGCCCTGTCGACGAAATAAGAGTCCGGCGGGGACGGAACGGCGGCGATGGCCGAGTATCGCGCATGCGCGAGCGCGCGGGCTCGACAGCCGTAACGGACAGGTGTCGAAACAATCGTTACGTACGATTCGGCCGCACGAAATCCGGGAAAATTCTGAGTGAATTCATGGAGTCGAGCGAGCCCCGGGATGAGGGAGCAATCGAGCCGACACCTGCGCTTCGGCTCGATCTTTTGAGGAATCGCCGCTCAAGATATGTATATTGCGCCACTTTACACGTGAGCCAAATATAAAATCTCGATTCTCGATGAGCGAATAAACGTGGTGTGGATGAATGAAGTCTTCTTCCATCATCCTCACCACCACCACCCTCCCCATCCCTCCCCCATCCCTCCCCCATCACCCAAAGTCTCCCATACACGCTTAACCGGCGTAAATAAGACTTTCTTGTCCCGTCGTATATTCGGCGATAAGGCGCGCGATAATGTGGCACTTTTCGAGGCTTATTTAATTAAATGACTGATAAACGCAAGTTTATAAATTTGTTGAACCATTTAACATAAGCATATTAGCGTTAAATTTGAATGCACTTGGTACTTGAGCGTCATTGTGCATTACCGTATATAAATTGAAACTGTATAAAGTATAATTGTTTGCTCAGTTCAGCTTAGTTGAATATCTTAAAGAGACTTCGGTTCGTATGTAAGCTTTTATAAATAAGTACGGAATGGCTAATTTTTTTTCAAAATTCAAGCGTTAAGTAATTACGCAAATGACAAGCACAAGCAAAATACAAGCAACATAGACAAATGATTTATAATGCATTTTCGAAAGCAGTGATTTTTCCCGTTTGCGACAAACTCTTTTATTATCTTAAATGCAATCGAAAGTTGTACTCTGACGAGCTTCCAAAGACGGCTAACTAAGCACACGTGCTTTCTTAGCGAACAATTGACGTGTGACATTAGAAAGTACAAAATTCTATAAGCCCTTATGTTCTACGTACGCACAGTTCATATCCTCATTCGCTGATTTCAACAATTGATTATGGTGGACATGTTTTATTGCATTTATTGATAAGATATCGAGAATCTAATCGTGTATCTTGAGTTACAAGGAGCAATTTGCCATAAAAATTCGACTAATGTGTATTGAATTAAGCGTTACATTTTTAAACATAAAAACAAAAGAGAAAAAAAGAGAAAGAAAAGAATGGAAGAAAGATAGAAAAAGAAAAATAACACTCATTGCTTTTACATGATAAACTAAATTTCTATCATAATTTGTGTATCGCATAGTTATCGTAATTTTATATACTTCCAACCTAACTGTTATCTAATGCTCTATTGAATTTTTTAATAAATAACAAAGAGTAATTTTATCAGGCATTATAATCTAAGTATTTCTATAAATTCGACTATAAATTTCTAAACCGTAATAATTCTTCAAAAGCCTATCTATTAAATTGATATTAAATTCATGTTATCTAGCATAAAAGATATTGATATTATGATAAGATCAATTTTTACGAGCTAATACATTATAAACGCGTGTCTGTGTGTGCGCGCGCGCATGTAGTATATCTAACGAGTTGAATAATAATTGAGGAAGGTATTCGTATAATAATACTATATTAGTATCTACAATTATGAACATAATAATGGAATTTTTTTTTTTATCTCTATTTTTTATAATACTTCCCTATACAATTATAAATAATATTTCTATAATGAATCATATCGTGTACAAAATGGTACGTCACTTATCATTATTCTAAACATTTATTTGACCAATGAATATATAACATTACCTTGCATTTAATAGGATATTACTTTAAAATTCATGTATCTTAATATGAGAGGTGAATTTGTACTTTTCAATATAAATGAGCAATATGTTACACGTAGCACGAAATCTAATAAACCTACTTTCGGAATAATTTTATGAAGAAATTCAATATATGATGGTAAAATGTTGGAAAATAAATTAGATTCATTACGTTAAATTATTAACGAATGAAAACAAAAAGGCCACTAATATCGGCAATAATGACAACTTAATTGCATTAAATTTTTAAAGCATTGCAATATTTATAATATCGTACATTTTAATGGCTTTATAATGTTGAGTACTATTAACTATCGTTCGTGTAGGAAGAACATTATCGTATTACCTTTTCATAAGCCATTAAAATAGCTGTGATTTTCTTTAATAGCACACACACGCACGCACGCACGCACGCGCGCGCACGCGCACACACACACACACACACACATATATATATATATATATAACGAAATACACGGATACATTGTAAATAAAAATAATGCCCTTAAAAGCTCGCAGTGCTACACATTTTGCTTCTCAAAATTTTCAATTTGCAAAACAATAAGTCGTTAAGTACGCGATTCAAAGAGCTGCGAAGAAGCGATAATGCCTATGGAATAGAAAGGCTCCAGAAATCTTTCTATAACCATCGTTCCCAAAAATTCAAATGCTAACGCAGGAACATTGGGTGCCAGTCAATAGCAGAAAAGACGTTTGCAGGAGGATTAAGAGCGCCGAGTGACGAGGGACTAACGAGCTAATAATGTCGCTGCAAACACGCACGCGCTAGCACACCGTCCAACGCTCCCCTTGAAAAATTGAAAATTTCGTTCAATTTTGGAGCGAAACGGAGCGCGAGAAATGTCGAGGGAAGAAAAGGGAGCGAAATAATAATGGAATGCGAAAGCAAAGGAATCCCCGCTCTTC
>NW_011948426.1:1798328-1803615 GCF_000503995.2 Ceratosolen solmsi marchali | reverse complement strand
GAGTGGGAGCATCGCTACACGCCCGTGACCGGAGGCGACTACGTTTTTGGCCCTCTACCCGCCGATATCCTGTGCACGCGAGCATCGCGACCCAGAGGACCCAGGAGGCGGCGAGATAGCGCCTGGAGGCCCGAGTGATCCGTCGAATTATGAAGGGCAAGGAGGAGGGCCGAGTTACAAAAGTAGAGGCCCACGTGTGTGTATAAGGAGATGACACCCACGCTCGTCCATCCAAATGCTCGTGGCGATTTCCTTCCGTTTTTCATGCCACTTTATCTCCACGGTCTTTTTCATATCGGATTTTAACTTGGGCTCGATCTTTCCACGAGTCGTTCCTTCTTATCTTCATCCCACCGCCGCCGTCTCCACCCGCGCTCCACTAGGACTGTAAACTCCAGGGCGTCCGTTAGGAGTACAAAAGAGGTATCCGACACTCGCCAACCCTCATCCGGCTACGCTCACCCTACCATCCCTCTTACCTCTTATCTTCGACTCTAATAATTCTCTCGATTATGCGCCTCTAATTCATTGGCTTTCTTCGTTTCTCGCGACCCACCACCAGTTGCTAAGCGACTTTCACTGCTGAGAGACGCAAGGCTTATTATGAAATGACGTGATATTACGTTCATTTATTCTGGCGATTAGGCCGATAATTACATGCTAATCGTGTCTTATTTCGCAGCTCTTCGAACTTTTAGATGAAGTCCGTAAGGACAATGAATTACATTAATAAAGGTCAAGGCGACTTGAAACGAAGCACTTGGAAATCCGAAGTTAAGCGAATATATATATTTTTTTTAAACATTTTGAAATACCGAACGTGACAGGAATGACGTCCCTCGGTCGCCTCGGTATGTCAGTTGTTAAATTAAATTAAATTCAGAAAGCACGCTTTTACCGTATTATTTGTTGCTCGCCTTACAATCTCCTGGCAGACTCCTAATTACCAAAATCACCAGGGCAACCAAGGAAGCTACGATCACTCTATATAATTCCATATTTAATCCAGCATGTGTATGAGTTCCGTGGTAGAAATGCTTATGAGGTTCGCTATGCTTCACGCGTCGAAAAACCCTCATCTCGCGTGAAGATGATATGCGTAATCGAAGATACGAACGTCAATTCTCATCGACACGAATAGCTATTCGAATCAATCATATTTAATGTGGTAATTAATGTTGCGCTCAATCACAACTATAAACATATACATAAATTCAGATGTTCGCAAAGTATTTCAACTGCTCTAGCCTCTAATCCATAAATTAATCACTTTAAATGCTAATTGTATATTAAGTATTCATTAATTATCTCAGCAACGAGCTGCGCGCTGAAATTAAAAACCATTTTTACTACAATGAACGATTTGTGTGAAAATACTTGCGCAAGCATTTTTTTCTTTTATTCCGTGTAAAAGAGGTAAAAGCTAATTTCACGCAGCATCGATAAACAAAATCAAAAACTTAAATGCAACTTCAATATCAATATCATTGAGCAAATTATATTTGTAATATTACCTAATTTTGAATGCGATGAAATATGAATATAACGTAATTCCATACCTGTATTCTAAATAAATAGTAATATTGTGTGTGTGTGTGTGTGTGTGTGTGTGTCTCTCTCTCTCTCTCTTTCTCTCTCTCTCTCTCTCTCTCTCTCTCTCTCTCTCTCTCTCTCTCTCTCTCTCTCTCTCTCTCTCTCTCTCTCTCTCTCTCTCTCTCTCTCAATCGTGTATTAAAATTTCCACCGAAATAAGCAAAAGTTGTATTTCCTAGATGATATGTTCTCGACAGTGATAACGGTTAGTCTGGAAATTATCGTAAATAAAAGAGTTTTGCACACGAACGGAGTATCTTCTATTTTTGCATATCTCAGCCTCACTTTTATTTCCCTATTTTTCATTCATGCGCTCTTTCTTACCCGCTACTCATTTCACCTTCCACACTCTAATCAGCTACAGGTAAACTTCTACGGTCACCCCTTAAGCATGTTCACTCACTTTCTCTTCCACCTCCCTCCCGCCATTGCCCCCCTTCCCGCGCACTCGTAGCCGCGCAGCATCGGTTCTTTCGCTTCTACACTGCTGCATGAAAGAAGACACCTCGATTTTACTTGTTTTCCCTTCATAAGATTAAGCGTGTAAGCAACTGACAACTGACACGCGAGCATATTCCATGCATGGATAATATTTCGCGACAAGTGAATCAAACAAATGCCGTAATTTCTTTCTCAAAATGAATAATAATCGCGCTTCACTAATACTTGTCTTTTCACGACTATTTGAGAGTCTTGAACGCTTTGAGCTTAAAAAGTACCTCGGAGTACTTGCATGTTTTTCAAAATCTACATTACATCACACCATATGCAACAATATAGCGGAGTTGTGAATGTTCCGACTAATCATTGGCTTCGTTGATAGTTACATCGTCACGGAGAAAAAATTCAATGTTACCGCTATGAACCGAATGATGAATGTTACATGAAACTTTTCAACCTATCATTGTAGAAACTTATACTTCAAAATCACTATAAACTGATTGGTTATAAATTATAAATCTGTCGAGGGGTCGAAGATTTTTTGGTAATTTGCCAAACCCGTTTTGAAATTAACTATTCATAAAAGAATTTTTGTGAGAAATAGAGTCAGTGTAGATTGAATTGAAATAAGATTGATAATGCGCTCAACCGCACTTGGGATAAGAATTCAATGTGCGGATAGTAGCATTACGTCTATCTCCTTTGTACGGACACTCCTTAACACTTTCCGCGAACAATTTTTTCCCTGCGACTCGTCCTGGTTTTTTTTTTTTTTTTTTTTTTTTTGTCCAATTATGTTTTTTGTTTTTTTGTTTTTGTTTTTTGTTTCAACCCATGGCAACCAATTGCCTTATGACAATTCACAATGCTTTATGCACTAAACAATGCAAATAGATGTCTTTGAGAAATGCCTTCGCTCCATCTGCCTTCGTCCTAAAAGACACGAGATAGAATATTTTAATCTATAATACTCGCGGTGCCTTGAATTTATTCCTACGGATGTCGTTCTACGCTGGAGTGCCAACTGCAAAAAGAGAGTAGTTTGCTTGTTGGAGCGTTACGGGGATATACCATTGAATGTACAACATGTGTCTTGCTGTAATTATTGTTATGTAATATTGAGACAAGACCAGGATAGAGAAAAATCTACTAGAAGTTTGAGATATTATTATTAATGGTGTGTATATAAGAGAAATTGATTTGTTTAAATACTTTTTCTTACCATTCGGCTGAATTACCACACTTCATAATGGAGTTAGTAAGTTTTTAATTAAATTTTACAAATTCAATTTTAGTTTATTTATAATGAGTATTATTTGGATATTTTAATTCATATTGCGATATTAAAAATTGTTGGAAAACGAAGTCTGTAAGGTGTTTTAATTAATATTATATTTTATATATCCACTTGGAAATTCGATTAATCGAAAATCTATTTGCTCTATTTCACTTTAGTCACAAATCCAAACATTATAATTATCTATATTATTTTAAGAAGAAATTAATTTGCAAATATTCAATTGTCCATTCTAAATGCCTAATACATAATTTATTCATTTATATAAGTTAAGTCCGTTTTATAATCACGAAAGCTCAACACAACAAACATCTTTTCATCGCTTCTATATCTAACTGAGAGTTTCGCTTTTCATGTAATTTTTAAATTTATAAACCAATCTGTTTAAGCAGAGCATAAAAGCAAACCCAAATAATTTATTGATTATTCTCGACTAGGTACTTTGTATATGTCAATTTTATGGATAACGGTGATTCAGTACTAAGAAATATTGCTGTTTCTTTAGCGAATTATATGTAAGTTTTGCATTAAAAAGGAAAGTTTACTTAAATTATCTAACATTCGAGTAGTTAAAGATTCTTTTCGTAGAAACAAACAATAGGCTTTTAATTGGAATTAATCTCCGTCGTCTAGAAAGTGCTTTCAAGTAGAAGACTTATAAAATTCAGTAGCATTTATTTGTTAATTTAATTAAATCAAACGAGAAGATTTTTAAAGTAGCCGTTAATTTTTTCTCAGCATTGTAATTTTACTTCATTACACAACCATACAATTACGTATACAAAGAACACATACATAACATTCACACCTTTATCAAATTTAAAGATCTATTATACTTCTGCTTGTAATTTGGATAATAGGTATAAGTTTTTCTAAGTCTGCAGAATAGATAATTTTAATCTAAATTAGTCCGACTATATATTTCTTCGTATTTATTATTAATAAGAGCAAAACTATGGGATGACAAATTTTAAGGACATTACTTAAATCAAGATAATTGCAAGATACTCGTGCGAAAGATATAAATAGTGATTGTGTAGTGCGAATGGGAAAGAGACGGACGACTAGGGCGCGATGGGTAGAGGTGTGGGAAATAAAGAGGGGAAGAAGGATGGTAGAAAAGAGGCGGTATGGATAAGAGGAAACCCATTTAACGCAAGCTACGTACGTACGTTGAAATGGAAGTAAGCAGAAGCTCGAGTAAACGATAGTACAATGAATAAAAATTCCCTAAATTCTCATAGCAAGATTTGCATTATATCTCAGGAGCACTTAGACTTCCTACACAGCCGTACAAACCCACACCGACAAGCAGAACAAGAGTTAACGGGCACGTGAATATGGTAATCTGCTATAAAGGCAGTCCCATAAAATACATTGTATTTTTATTCGATCAGGCTTAAATCGGAAGATAGGTGAGGAGAGGTTATCTGACGTAAATGCCTGCATGTATCGTGTAAAATCTAAATTTGGCTGAGATTTTCTATCTATGTCTGTCACCATCTATCTCATTCGCCTCATGTAAATATATATATATATATATATGTATATATAATATATATATATATATATATATAAGAGAGAGAGAGAGAGAGAGAGAGAGAGAGAGAGAGAGAGAGAGATATCCCCTCCCCCACACACACATACGCACACGCACACGCGCGTACACGCACGTGAGTATGTGCGAATGCGTGCGTGTACATCTCTATGCATGCACTTACGCGTGCATATGTTTGAGTGCGCGAGAGCACGTTCGCGTGCAACTCTGTACGTGCACGTACACGTGCGTAAGTTTGTATGCGTACGCGCGGCCCCTTCGCACGTGAGTGTATCTCCGTCGCTAGATGTATTATCTCGTTTGCGGTGTCTTTCCTTTCTGCTAATTTTCCTCCACACGCGTATGTCGTTGCTCTGATTCCCCCCCCCCCGCACCCTGGTCACTTGCAAAACAAGAAT
>NW_011948426.1:1770284-1798312 GCF_000503995.2 Ceratosolen solmsi marchali | reverse complement strand
GCTTTGGTCTGCATCCCCCCCCCCCCCCCCGAACCCTGGTCAACTGACAAACATGAATTGTAATTAAAACACGAGACGGGTGACAAAAAATGTCTCCTACGTGTAATGAAAATATTTCGCGAGAGAGTTGTAAAACTGTAAAACACTGTATAACGGGCGAAATAAAATCTCGCTCGTCTTTTGAATATTTTATGATAAAGATCCGCCAATTTGTGGTCCACAATGAGATTTAACGAAACGACAATTTCCATACATTTTTCATGCGACTAATTGCAATAATAATATTATCCGATGATTTACATAATAATATGGGCTTCGTGTGACTGGAATTTAATTATTTAATATCGGTGCTGCTTCTTTCATTAAACGCGCGCGCGCGAGTGCTTGTGAGTGAATAAGTTCATGAAGGTATCGTATAGGCAATATAACGATCGTCACGTAAATAATTCACGCAAAATGCAAGTGCGACAATGCTGAAATACAAATTTTCTCAAACTTCCATTCCCTTCATATAACGATAATACACGCTCGACATACGATCACAAACACGGTCGCCTCATCCTGACAATGATGCTCTTCTTTTCTTGAATAACCCTGGGAGTTAAAGCGAATACTTAGCCGCGAGCCTCACTTGCTTTCCCAACCAACCATTTGCCATATGGGGTGGGCCGCCCCGTTGAGACGCGCGTTTTCAGTATTTTCATATTCGCGACTTCAATATTTTCACTAAAATCGTTATCCTCGTTCCCTTATGTGCTCTTGGCCCTCTCCCCACCGCCCTACACGCTCACACTGCCATCGCCACGCTTCCTCTTCCCTCCCCGCTCCCCGATCAAACAACATTTCTCTTGATTTAACAATTAACAAATACCGCTTCTTCGCTGTTTCTTATAAGCCATTCCCCGAGGCGCATTCCCTGCCTAACTCCTTCGCAATTCGCTGTCCCGTTCTCTCATATTCGCAGCTGCCTGGGCTATTTGCATAGATGTGCGCGCATAAACGAGCAAACGGTATATGCGCTCGCTCGCTCACACACGTGTCATAAGTTAATTCACGTACTTCCGTGTTCGTTCGCGATCGCACCAACTCCTCGCGAGGAATGCGTATTGTTATCGCGCAAAAAATTAGCAAAAATTAGCCGAATTTCAAGCGGCCGCTCGATTAATCCATTGTTTGCGAACTCGCCAAGGTACTTTTCATTACAATGAAATTCACGTTTTCATAGTCGGGAGGGAATGGCGTACTTTTATTTGAGGTTGTTTGTTATTCTTTATCTTTTCTCTTTTTTTTTCTTTCATTTTTTTGCTTCGATTCATTTTAATTAACCGCAGATAATTAAAATATTTATTCCAATTTCAATTGTTTTTTTTTTCTTTTATTTTTGTCTTCATTTAGTGACAATAATACAATGGGTGCACTTTACGTTTTTTTTTTTTGTTTTACCTAAAAATGCAAACTCAATTACAATAATTGTCACTATTAGGATGATTATTTTCAGTTTTTTTGTGGGCAGTTGACAGTTCGTACTCTATGTAACGGTCTTTAGAACAGATATTTTTAATAAATATCTCAAGAATTTTTTTTTTTTTTTTATTTCAACAGAATTGCGTAATTCATCTTTAATTTATTATTTAGATGGTTTTATCTTAAAAATGAAAAAGCGTGAAATGACAACGACCTCGTACAATTATCTTTATGGAGCATTAATGTTAAAGCTGTAATGCAAAATCAATTGAAATATTTATTTTTCAAGGAACGAATCCTCGTAGATTAGCCGCTTCGTTGTACAAGCGAATGCTGTCGTGCGTGATAGTAACGAAATTTTTGCATAAAATAAAATTATTCTTTACAAGAAAATGTCATGTATATTTTGGTATTTCTCGGTCTTTGATGATATTTGTAATAGAAGCCTCTCGTAAATAAAGCTTAAAGTGAACATTTTTATCCTATTGGTAAATTTTCTATAATATTCTATCATTTATCGAATTCAAATGATTCTTTTGTTATAAAAAGTGTACTCTTAACGCGAACAGTCACCAAGTCGCTGAATTAATGTAACATGTAAAATTTAATAACACGAATGATGTAAAAATCAGTTTAATGCCCTGTTCGCCATAAAGAAGCCATCCAAACAACGAAAGCATTTATTGGCAAAATTATAATTTATTCGCTCATCGTTATTGCAAGTTGATTTTGAGTCAGTGGCGCGCCAGCCTACCTCAGCGAAAATCCATTATTTCCAGGAATAATTTCATTCCCAGCAAATAAAAGCATTCGCCCGGTATAAAGTAGTAAAAACGGCGAGAAAAACATTATCGGCTTACTAGTGCCGATTAAGCTCGCCTTAATGCAAACTTATTAATGTAATTATATAGAGGGGAGAAGAGAAAAAAAAATAGGGAAGACCGAGGTGTAGTACTGGACAGGGCAATCATTTTACGTACGATAATAATTAGTACGCGCGCAACCAGTTTGTCCGCATTTCATAATTGCCAAGCGTATAGAAGGGACTCACTCTTATATGGTAAGAGCCGAGCATCCCGAGCACCCCGAGTGCCAAACTCATCGCCCGCGACTCATCGCCCCGTCAACATCCAAAAATATGGGAAAATGAGAGGTTAAAGAGGGATACGGCAAATTCGTGCGATCTAACGACGATTAGGCGCAATAACGAGAATGACCGGGGCACCGAGTCGAGAGTTGAGAATAGGAGGGACTCGTCGGCCGTTGCCCCGCTCCATTAATCGGAGACGCTCGTCTTACCTCCCGTGGGACGCACGCTCTCTCGCTCTCGCCATCTCGCGTGCGACTCGCGCCCCCCCCCTTTTTTTCTCATCTGCCTCTGCGTTATCAATGATGCGCGGACCCACGGCTCCTCGGCCTTTCAATACCGGCTCTCTCGACTTTTGATACTCGCGTGCCTTCCCAATCCATCCCATCCCCCTCTCCTCACCCGATGCGCCTATCGTATGGAAATACGCCGACGAGTGCGCGTATCTGTCCGCTGACACAATGATTAGTGGCGCCGGCACGGATATTTAATAGCGCACAAGTTAAAAGTGAGCGCTTTCGCTACCACGAATACGTAATCCAGCCGAACGTATGCCTTGATGCATTTAATGGGTTTAAGGTACGGGGGTGGGGGGGCGGGCCTGGGCGAAAAAAAATGTCTATTCTCAACGAGCCGAATGGAGAGGAGTCCGAACATTTATAAAGGTTCGCTATTCATTCAAAAGTCCAAGTGCCAGTTGCTTATAAATACCGGATAATGGCAAGAAAAGCAGATCGAATATCTTTATTTTCCGCATTCCATTGGGTCGAGGGAAGCTGAATTTCCGACATTAATGATTTGCTTTGTCAAGCAAAGTATTAAGTATTGATTGCTTGTTCAGCATTGCTAAAGCTTGCCTTATTTATATTATATATTAACCAGTGATGATCCATTAGCCTCATTGGCAATTCAAATATTAATAATCTTTCTCGTCGAATAATGTACACGAATTTCAATTAAAAAGAATTCCTATTATCGCTTGAAGAAGAGACGGAAGGATTTATGAATTTCATTAAATTTGAAAAATATATATCTTTGACCACCTTCACATTTCGGGGAGGCAAAAGAGGGAAAATTATATTTGATCTTTTCAAAAAGGAGGACCAAGTGTTTCTGTCATTTTTGAATGCCCAATAAATTTCACTCCAACATCCTAAAACCAATTATTATTATTATTATTATTATTATATTTTTTTTTTTTTTTTTTCAAGAAACTTACAAAGTATTTCAATGAGGTTACGCGAAACAAAAGTATCGAGTGTTCGTTTGCTTTTGATAGACGTTGCTGATAAAGCTATCAATAAGAATGGAAACAGGACTCTCAAGAAGCAACCGATGTGTATAACAACTAAGAAATCTTGCTACTCTCTTCACTCCATCTCCCTCTCCCACTCGCCCACCCACCCACCCACACGCACACGCGTCCTTATCTATATGTGTCTATATATATCTATCCTCTCTGATCTGAGCGAGCGTATGACCAGAGAAGAGCCACAACAAGCTATATACATACACACATACAAACACGGAAGGGCCTCGCCAATTTAGTGACCATTCCCTGTATTTTCGATCGCCAACCGTTTTGTTCAGCCTATTTCACTATCGGGAGCCGATCCCACGCGACCAGTCGACCTCCAACTTCATTTCCAGCCCTACGATTCTATTTTCTTTTTTTGAACGAAACAAGATTTGAAACACGCTGGGAATGTTAAGAGAATGTCAGTGTTACTGCGGCTTTCAATTGCAAACTGAATGTCACCGATGAGTCAACAGTACTGCAGCTTGTTTCGAATTGTCTTTAGTGGTTTCATTCCTATAAATCCGATATATCATTGACTAAATGTCATAATAATGCGTCAAACTTTTAAAAATTTCAATCTTTACATTAATCATATATATATATATATATATATATATATATAAATAAATTCTCAAATATTTCAATAAATATTAAAAAATTAAATTGATATTTTTATTGAAGCCTTTCTGTTGGGAAAAAATTTTTATATATTTGGATATAGTTTATCGTGTAGATTACAATTACTGTGAAAACAGTAATTTTGTAAATAAAACTTCACTTTCATTTTTTTTTTCAAATTTAAATTTTCATCGTACGTATTCCTTACACTATAACTAGTATGTTAATACGCTAGAATTTTACTACTTTTATTAATTATTTACATACATGGACTACAAAATTGATCTGAATTTTCAAAAGAGTTACAAGCGAATTATAATAACATTAGTGTATTAATCTGCTATCAATCACTAATAAGGAGTATTTAATCAATTAAAAATGATGTAGCCACACATTTACAAGTTTATATATTTTAATTTCACTTAATATTCATCAGTCATGTGTATTATTAACAAATTTCACATGCCTTTTTATGTATTGTTCCTACGCAAATTTTTGCCTCATGTCAACAAGTATTTAATGAAAAAATTATAGAATCAGAATGGTCTAATAGTGATATATGTGCCGTATACTTCATAATTAACATTTTATCAATAAACAAAATGGAAATTATAGAATTGCTTATTAAACGATAATTTGAAATTCCTTGAAATTTTTTTTTGTTTCGGTAAAACTTGTACGTAGGAACGTATACATAAAAATCTGAAAATAAAAACTAAAATTTTATTTTATATATATATATATATATATATATATATATATATATATTTTAATCAAGCAATTTAAACTTTTTTTTTAAATAGTAAAATAGCATGCACGTATCAATATTTCCTTTGAAATACATTTTAAATTCTTTATTTAATATTACAAAAGTATTTTTGAAAATGTTAAAACATTTTTAAAATGCTATTTAATATTCTAAAAATGTATAAGAATAAAATAAAGATATGTGCATGAAAGTAGTATTAATTGAATAAAGCACTATATTAACGGACTCAATATTTCTAAATTAAATTTTCTGGTAAATTATTCGTTCAAACAGTCTTTGATTGAAAAATTTTTCAACGGTTTACATACATTACAGTTTACTCTCTCATAACCTCGTATATTTAATAAAATACTAATATTTATAAAAATAACAGATTCATAAAAAGACGAAAATTTCAATAAATCCTGAAGCAACTTAAATTCCATAACTAAAATAATTAGAAATATTTAAAAATTCAATGAAATACCGTTTAATCGTAAAGAGACAAATGTTTTATATTATGACAAAGATTATTTTTCAAATAATTCTACGCGGCTCAAAATCACAATAATAACGAATTGACTCCCATTTATTTAAGAATTACTCTATGCAGCTGATGTAAATGATCGTTTATAAAGTATTTATTAAATTTTTTTTTTTTTTTTTTTTTTTTTTTTTTTTTTTTTTTTTTTTTTTTTTTTTTTTTTTTGTAGTACATTGGCAGAGATAAAATAGATAAAATCATATTTGTTTAATTGAAATTTAAATAATTATGTGCACATTTTTCTTACATGACTGGGCCTTTTTAATACAACGATTGTTGATTCATCTTTGTTAGAACTATCCTCATATTAGTAAGTAATACTGAAATTTCATACTTCATGGTCATATCGACATCTGAAATAAATAAGATCTTAGATTAAATATTCAGAGAATTCGCGGTATTAAAAGTACCGAGACGTATTGGCCGATGTGTTAAAAGTACTACATTTTTTTAATGTATTGTATGAGAACATAATCTATTAAGAAATGCTTTTAATAGGGAAACTTTGCAAATAATGTTTTATGAATGAATAGCTAAGATAGATTTGAAAAAACCTGGATAGAGTTCCTTATAATTTCACTGAGCGAAAGAATATTTGAAAATGTATAATTTCTAAGTTTTTGTTTACTAAACACAATGCTCTATTGATTAGACATTCAAGACAATTAAATAAAATTTTATATTTTCCAAATCATATAATTTATATGATATTACTATAATCTCCATAATCTTTACATAATTCTTGAGATTTATCGACGATCTTTCGTAATTTTCGCAATAATCGTAAGAGATTAAATACTACCTAATCGTGCAAAAGAACTTTCATATTTATTCTAGTAATTAAACTCATCATTAGTAAATTACATTAATAATAATAATAATAATAATAATAATAATGGAGCTTGGTATGTATTTGAAAATTTGACTGTAATTTGAAAGTTCACTACTCTATAGTGTAATATTAGGTGTTGGATTTACATGAAACACTTTATGTCGTAAATATCGAATTTATTCTATTATCAAAATTTGTCATTAATATGTTGGAAAATATGCCTACAATAATTAAACTACGGAAGATAATAACGTAGGTGTTCAATGCTTAGACGTAACGTTTCTTTAAGTCTTGAAACACGCGCGTTTTATGAGGAATTTTAACTTTGTATCAAAGAGTTAACAAAACATTTAATTATTCCATGTTTTGTTGGGATGCGCTAAAGGAAATAGCACGTGCTATTGGCATACTTTGACTTTACACACACAACGTACTTGAATTCTCCATTCCTTTCCATGACCATAGATACGGTAATTAAATAATATTAACAAGAGTCGAGATTTACAATTCTTAGATCTTCAAAGCTCTAAATACGAGGAAACTCTATTTTTCGTCTACATCACAATTAAAACTTCCCGATTACATTGAAATATTTATATTGCGTGCATATCTATACGTACGTAAGCCATATCGCATTGTTGACGTGCTAAACATACATTGTTTTTTGAAAAAATTTCCCATAAAAATATAGATAGCGTGATTGCAAATATATTAATTCCCTGCTCACTTTTTAACACGCCTTGTTTATCTATCTAAGAAATTCTTGACATTACATTCAAATATGCGCACTCGTAGCTTCATAAACATTCAAATTCAATTCAATCATATATATATATATATATATATATATGTATAGATAGATAGATATTTATATATTAAAATCGAGCGTGAGAAATGCGGATAGAAGGTATTGACGAAAACAAGCAGAGAATAAGTAAAAAAAAAAAGAAAAAAGACATCGAGAATACGTACAGTGATACAAATTTAGGCTCCTCATCCCTACTTCCCATCTCCAAGCATGCGGCAAACGAAATGAAATTTGACCTTACCAATCCAACGAGCGTTAATGTTATTTCAATAAAAGCATACGGGATCAGTTTCTTCCCGACAGTCCCGTGAAACTCCGAAGATTGCACGATCGATGGCAAGAGAGCTAAGGATAAAACATTACCCACTCCCCCTGCCCCCATGAAAACAAAGTCATTTTCCTAATATAATAAAAGTATTTTTATGAGGAGATCAATAGGCCGGTAATGAAAAGACGCGGAAGCACAATATCGGCGATCGTCAAGAGGCTCGACGATTTAGTGAATGAGCCGCGCCCCAATCTCCGACATGCATCGACGATGCTCGGCCTATAAGACTTGGAGCGACCGGGGCACTGGCTTCGAGATTTTACTGTCCGATAAAAAAAAGTGCGCGCTAAATTTATCTAACGATTCGCTCGCAATAACTCGCGCCCGCAAGCGAAGACATTCCTGGCCTTTTTCTTTTATTATGGAAAATGGCGGAGCGGCGGGTGCTGCTGCTGCTGGTAGTAGTGGTGGTGGTGGTGGTGGTGGTGGTGGTGAAGGTACTTAATGAAAGGGCATTCGATGGCTCGGAAAGAGGGATTAAACATTTTAACGCCCGCAGTTTATACATTATCCTTTTCTCTTCTTCGGCCCGCGCAATCGTAAAGTTTCTAATTATTTTTAGCGCGCGAACGGACGATTGACTGCATCGATATAAGCGTTGTACGATCCTCGTAAATCTACGCGTTCCTTTGCGAGTTCTAACGTTTTACCATTATTCCTGCGATTGTCAATTTCTGAAATGTATATTCGGCTCGAAAGATGCGGCTCGAAAGATGCGGGAGGCTAATTTTTAATAGCAAATTTCAATTATTACAAACTATCGCTTCTACTGCATCGCATCTAAATTAAATTACTTGTTTCAATAATAATAATGAACTTCAAATAATTTTATGTCCATGAATGATTAGTAAAATTATATCGTCAGCATATTACGTAGCTAATCTTGCTCAATTCAATCAAATCTCAAAAATCAAATTCAATCTAAAACTCTATTTGTGCCCTCTATTTGTAAATTAAAAATTGAAATAAACGCCAATTGGAAATGTAGCGTGAATTTATCATTCGCGTGGTTCTTATATAAAATAATCTCGCCCGTAATTAACCTTAACGTTCATAATGATTATAATCTTATTAAACGCCCATCTTAAATACATAAAGCGACATTTCCAAAGACAAAAAGGTTAAGCATTCAAGAGAAATAAATATCTATCATGATACAATGCATCGACGATAATTTAACAACTAATCACTCATAGAGAAAAACAAACATTTGACACTTTCCTCTCCTCACTCGTTCCTCGACTCACTGCTTCCTCGACTCTCATATTGTATAATTCCACTTCCCTGGGAGGTGGGAGCTCGTCTGATTAAATACGAGATACCCATAGAATGCTGTGATTATCAGCGAAAAATAGAAGAAGCAGAATTACGAGACGTTCGCGATGCTGGATTATTAAGTACCAATCGACCAAGTATAAGTATCGTTTTTAACTTCCTTGTTCGCTTCTGCACTTGGCATTTTGTAGCACTAGGATTGATTGACGGAGCCGGAAAAAGGTCGAGACGCGGAAAATAAGTGTGATTACTTTTTATTAACTTTGGACCACTCGTTACGAATAATTGGATACTTGAGCAAAGGTTATAAGCGGATAGTAACGTTAATTAGGTTTTCTTAGACTTGCACAATGCACGGGTCAGTTTGTACTCAGTTTTTCCTTCGATACAGAGTGTACTTGAAAGTGCGTTCAATACAAGCTTGCATAATGTAAATTTTAATACGTAGGGGGCAAGGCTTCTAATTTCACAATCTCCTTTGATCCATGTGAAACCTGGAATTTACCGAATAACCCTGTGCAATATATGTCACTATTACAAGCATTGGAAGGCTTTTGTATAGATGAAATTGAAATGTGCCTTTATGAATTATTGTAATTAAGCAAATAATTAAGCAAACAAAGACTTGCATAATTACTGAAATATATTAAAATCTGAGATATTGAAAATAAATGATATTAGCAATAATTTATCGATACTTTGGCAATTAATAAAGATAACATTTAATAAGAAGTAATCTTGCGATTAAAGGAAAACATTCATACTGACAAATTCGTTGGTGTAACATAACCTTTTTTTTTTCTTTATAAAATAAGAAGACCTTTTGTGTTTTCAAAACATCGTCGTATCTTAACCTTCGGGCCTATTTCTATTTAAGAATGAAGCTATTAGTCTTGGGTACAATTAAGTGATTCTCGGTCTTCGTTATTATCCCGTAACCCTACTCGCACGCTTTGAAAGAATATCGACATGTACACCCGATCAAAATGCCATATTGCCGAATAAAGGGCCCAAGTCCCTTCCCCTCCTTCTGAGTGCCCACGCCATTAAAAGACGAGGGAACATCGTATGCTATCGCATTTGTAAAAAAGGTCGAAGAATCGGAGAAGCGTAACCGAGAAAACGGGTTTGAATATCCAAGGACGATTTGAAATAAGCGTAGCGCAACGAAACGATTGCCGAAATGCTCCACTTGAGCTTTGCCAAGTTTACACACGCGCGCGCGCGCGCGCACACACATACACACACACAAGCAAGCACAGAGAGAGAGAGAGAGAGAGAGTGAGACTACCACGCTATAATATACAATGAAAATAATATAATACAATTTGTGCTACATAGTCCGGTGCTAATATTTCAAGGCTTGACAAGTATATTTTTTTTTTTGTTTTTGTTTTTGTCAACGAATTTCAATAACAAAGAGCATGGGAATAGATTTAAGAAAGCTATTCTAAAGTCGTTTACGATATGTTGTGAATTTCACTACTAAAACACACGTTGTTATTAAATATTGCAAAACTAAGGCCGGTAAGTGATTCCTTAGAATATTATAAATTGTAAATTCTTTCACAGTAAGCAAAGTGGGTTTTCGCCACGTCATGTCATTATGTATTTCATATCGAAGCTGCCCAAAGTTATCGAGTTAGATAAAGCTTAAAATTTATCTAATTGGAATTGCGAGTAGCTCATTGAAAGTTAAAAATCGGAGATTATAAAAATATACATTACTATAAAATTGACAAATGTTATTAAAAAATGTGTTTTTTTTTTTTTTTTTTTTTTTTTTTTTTTTTTTTGCAATTACTATATTTTCAATTGCAATTGATAATTTTAATTGTACATTGCTGGTTAACTACTGTCTCACACTAATATTATAATTCACAGATTTTCTCGTGAATATTATTAAAAATATATGGCTTAACGTATTAACGCAGCCACTTGAAATATTGGAAAATTGTCAATGAGAAACAATCTATTTGACCACGTTAAGTTTAGCTGCTATTGAAAAATAAGGTGACCTTACTATACCGTCCACGTCACTCTACAAGATCGTGATCCCCATTGTACTGCATACGGGATATCAAGTTGGGAAATGGCACGGACGATATGCTAGAAATATGTGATAAGCTCTCGGATAAGAGCGACGTAGTAAAATCAAGTCCTTTGCCACAGCCATTTCCGAGACTTCTTTTATAAACAGTTCCTAATAAATCATTTAAAAATTCACATTCTCCATGCACGTTTAATATATTCCTTTAACGCTTGTAAAGAAAGTTTATGTATATAAAGAAAAGAGAGAAAAAAAGTTTTAAAAAAATCCATATAATTATAACTGTGATTTTTGTTCGATAATATTTACGACGTGCATATATCAATTATACTCTATCAAATATTCATAAGGATGAGCTTGAGCGTGACATTCAATGTTCCATGCAGAATTTCAGTGTTTGTGAATACATAATCAGGTGAATAAAAAGATTATGTTTGGCAAATATAAGGATGAATTAAGGACGACTTGCATACTTGCTACTTCAAAATTAAAACTTGAGCCATTAATTAATTAAATTAGTATCACTTTATGATAAATATAGTTCCGACCGCCTTTCATCCAATGGACCAAGCACAAAGTTTCCGCTGAAATAAATACAATTTGCATAAAGCTTATTGGAATAATCACACTTCAAGGCATAAATAATTTATGGCGGTATTTCCCTTCAAGGCAAAAAAAATTTTTGGGGGTTTTTTTTTTTTTTTTTTTTTTTTTTTTTTTTTTTTTTTTTTTTTTTTTTTTTTTTGTCTAGTAGCATATTAATTTCTAAATCTTCCACCGCAGGATGTAATGGCGAGGCAAATCTCAAAGAGACGGGACCAGCGCGACCAAAGCGATTTTACAATAACACCTCAAAGATGACTATCACCGCCGGGCATTCAAAAGTCAAACAATGCAGTCAAGGTTCATCGCAAATCAATCATTCGGATGCAGTAAGATAAATCATGGATAACGTTAATCGAAAGATCGTCCCTCGAGAGCTTTCCACTTTGAATATAAAACGCTAATTCCGGGGCGCCGGGATACGGCCGATCCCCAACCATCGACGGAGCAATAAAAGGATAAAGGCGAGGAGCTCGTCTGGAGGAGGCGGGGGCGTTGGTGGTGGCGGATGGCGGATAGGGTGAAGAGGGGGAGAGAGGGGGAGGGGTGGTGTGGAGGGGGAGATAACTGCCGGCTCATAATGCGCGATTCGCGAGTGTGTCCCGAAGAAAGACAGAGAGGATTCGCCGGATGCCCGCCCACAATTTCGGCTCCTTTGCGCGCATCCTTTGTGCCGCGTGAATAACTCCGGCCACGGATTCTCCGAAACTCCCTTTCGGGATGATTCGATTTCTGGCGCTATGCAACGGCCCAAGGATGAAATCCTCAGGCCTGTGTGCGTGCGCGCGAGCGACCGCGCGTTTGCTTGTTCACGTGCGCGGACAGGAGTTGAAATCGCAACAGACGCGGATCGTACTGCTATGGGTTATAGCGCGACACGAGCTCTTGTTCTTCCTTTTCATCCTTTTCTTTAAAGCCGGAGGACGCTTTACAAGAAAACTTCTTGCTTTGGGACGCTAAGCGTAGTTAATGTAATTCAAGCATTGGAAAATGTATTCCGTTGCGGCGGGAATTTAATGTTCGTTTAGGTATGTTGCGCGAGATTCCCTGGCTGTCGAGGAATTTTGTTTTGCACCAGTCGAGATAAATTTGTTAGGGAATTATGGGATATCATTGCTATTGTTATACACGGGGAGGAGATACTGAAAACAAGTCGCGACCGTAAAAATAAACATTCTCGAAGGTACTAAAGACGCCCGAAGCTCCTGGCACGACGATGAAATTGCAGCTTCCGATGTGTCTTGTACACCAAAGTATAATTTCTTAATGATTGCGCGTAGAAGAGAAAAGCAAGGTGACAACTTTCTCATGTGCGATAGTGCCGGTGTATGGGAATACTCTCTGTCTTTAAACTTGTTTCATTTTCTTAACAAGTTTGTAGTTTCATTTTAACCGACCGATAAATCTTTATTAAACAAACGCTTTATGCCAGCAGTTATGCGCAAGTATTTTAAGCTCACTGACTCTCAATTCGCGATTTGCATTGCAAATTTTGAATGACGTTTTCAAAGTAACGACCAAAATAATTGAAAACATTAATATTTTAACTCATTGAATGCAATATTCGTAATAAAAAAAAAAAAAGAAAAAAAATGCTTCTATTTAATTCTATAAGCTTCTCGTTACTTAATAGTTCGCTAATTCTTATTTACTATTCCCTCATATACGTTATCGTTTTTGTTTTATTTTTTTGTTTTTGTTTTTTTTTGTTTCACAAATAATTCTCTCCATAAAACGGCAAGAATTATGTCATACGATTTTTGGCACAAAGATGGAATTTATTTTGCTCGGCATGATCCATTTAACCGCAAAATTTTCTTAAAAACGCGATAATAAAATTTCTGCATCCCGAGTGCAGTTGCACTTAATTAGTCGAGTAAATTTTTTTAAATACCTTATTTATACACATTGTAATTGTAATGCGTAATTCAATTTGTTTTAGCGCAAATTTACATACGAAAAGATTATTTTTTTTTTTTTACCCGGCAGCATGCAAATGCAAATGTATTTACTAGCCCGTTAGAAATGCGTTCAGCCATAATCCGAAAGCATCTACGGGGACTTGAGCGTAATTTGCAAGGGTCCGCGTGACAAGCAATACGTAAGAAGTGAATTAAGGTAAGCATAAAAGCGGTTTCAACAATGCGTGAAACGAAAAGAACAGTTCAGTGCTCGTTTTTGTGTCTTATTCAGCGAGCAAAAGGCTCGAGTCGTCGTACCGTCATACACGCGCGCTCGCAGCGTAAAAACACGGGGGATCGAGGTTAAAAAAAAAATATATATATATATATATATATATATATATGACGGAGGGATGGTGTGCGGTGGTGGTTGGTGGGATTGGTGGGAGACTACGGCGATAAAAATTAATAAAAAGAAAAGTAACTGCGCGTCCGAGGGTCAAAACGTATATCCGACGTACGCACACATGGGCGAGTAGACGACGGGTTAGGAGAGAAATATAGAAATAGCCGCGGAGAAATGCATGTGGCGAGAGAGAGATAAATTAAGAATATATAGCACTTGTTAAGTCTGGGAATTACGAATTTTTAGTGAAGCTTTAAGTTTCAAGCTTAATTATTACTTCGGAGAATTGTGTAGCAGGAAGTTTCGGTAGATTTCATCTTCATCTACACGCTCCAGTCCTATTTCCAGTTTTTCCATTTTAATCTATTACGTACAATACACTCCAGCTTAGGGATGAATCCTTAAAAATTATAAATATTGGATGGACGTTTTTCTATATATGCCGATATTTTAAATGGCTTAAACCCTTAATTCGACAAATAGTAACGAGGAGTTTCATGTATTAATAGCATAATGTAGTAATAGAGGACAAAGTAATAGTAAAGTAAGGTAAAGGAGTAATGGAAGTACATTATGAGAAAGCAGACACGTTAAATGGACGGATTCGATATTTATGCAAACATTTGTAAATACGAGCATTGATACGTAACATACAAATGGAGTTACGAAATTGAAAAATCGCAATTTTTATCAATAAGTTCTTGTAAAATTTATTGAGGGGGGCGTAGGTTTTATTGGCAAACGCATGAAACGGGAGCGTAAAAATGCAATTTTACAAATACAGTGCGCGTATCGTTAACAACATTAAGCTCTAAAATTCGCAAAAAGCGCATCAATCGAAGCCGAGCGTCCCATCAATGTTATAGCACGAGATTCGCATCGTTCTCGTTAAGCTTGCGATATGGAATTTGGCGCTTGGGTCTCGTTTCCACGTCGACGAGCTTCGCGCAAAGTCAGGTTAAAATTAAGAGGTCGCAAGTAAAAACATCGGCCAGCGGCATAACGACCCTCGCCTACCCTTAACCCCAGGACCAAAATGACACTGCCGCTCGTTTTTGCTCCTCGCTGAGGAAGCATCGCTACCGCAAATTAATTCCTGAGCAGTTGCGCTGCACTCGGCGCATTTTTCTCTACCTGTGTACTAATATCCGCCTAACGATCGCTCGTTAAAATTTTGATGGGAGGGGGTGGGGGAAGGGGCGAGGGGCGATGGGCGCAAAGGACGAGTGGACGCTTTTTCACCCGAGCCCTGCCTATTGTACTTTTTCATTTTGACTGCCATTCACCGGTGTGGGTATTATTGACTGACATTCGTCGGCTCTGTGACGAAATCTCGATAATTCGCCGTTAGAGTGGCATGTATTTTCTAATAATTAATGTCGAGTGACAGGCACTTTATTAATGACGTTAAGTTTGTTAAATACTCGAGTACCTTAAGGCCTCCTTGCGATGTGAAAAGTCGCGCCCGACGATAAACGGATTTGACGACATGTCGAAAGGCAAAAAGATCTTAAGTTTTTAATTTACTGCATAAAAGGCATTACTTTTTGTGTCGTAATCCTTTACGAATCGTAAGTTTCCTTCAAATATCCCGTAATTATGTGGTTGTATTTAAATGTGCACGTTTCACTCTATTTTAAGAGTCAATCATGAAAGTGTGAAGAAAAAGCTCATTTATTTCATCCAACACAGAGGATTAGGTTTTAACTGTTCTTGGTGCATTGGAACAATGAATGCATTTAATGCTAACATGGCTATTATTTATCATTATTCTCGATTATTTTGTAATTTCTAATTTATCATTGCTTATTTGGAAAAAGGTAATGTTAATTGTGTGTCTTATTTAACGAGCAGAAACGAGTATTACGTGATTATTAGTTTATCGAATGTGTCGAGTGCATTGGCCAATGGCCTTGAGTCATTTGATGCGCTAGAAAATAACTTAATATCTTTGAGGGACAGCGAATAGTGGGAGGAATTTTTTTGCATATTTTTAGCATTACGATGTCTGCGTGCGTCATCTCGTATGATCAAAAAGCTTTCTCGAATCAATCAAAATACAACAAGGATTACCAATGTGAACCATCTTCTCCACCACTTCGTGCATACGTCACACCCCCCCCCCCCACCGCCCCCTCTCCCCCTCCCCCAATCACTAATCCACCAATCCTCAACCCCTCCACTCATTATCACATACACACACGCACACATCTTTTCCTCTATCTCAAAAGCGACAATGTCAATGACAATACAAAGATGCAGTTCTGCCATCGTGTGAACTACTCTTCACCAACCAACTCTTATCAATTGCTGATTCTTATGCCTTATCGCGAAATCAATGAGAAAATCAATTGCTCAATTGAAAATCAATTAAATGTCGGAATAAACAAATTCGCAATACGTATATTTGACGACTGAGCTAGTTGACTGTGACTGTCTCAGGACGTTAGACCGTTACTTGGCCGCAAGTGGTAATGAATGACACTGTTTGTAAGCGGCATATTACGAAGGAGCCGCCGAGGATTCGCCAATCAGCCAAAAGAGTTTACGATATGCGAAATTAGATGACGTGATGAGGATAGCGAGACATGTCTTTTTACGCGGGCCACTACTCGAGCTCCTTCGAGTGGCTCTTCATCCTTAGGCTGGGCCCCCCGCCGCTACCGCTGCCGCCACCGCTGCCGCCACCGCTGCCGCCACTGCGGCCACTGCCGCCACTGCCGCCACTGCCGCTACCGCTACCACCACCTCCCCCTTCCGATACCGCTGCCCCTCCTCCCCCGACCGACAACATCGACAACATCGTGCGGAGACCTTGAAGGAAGGTGCACATGTACCTGCGCCGAGCTGCCCATTTAAAAAACCTACCTTGTAACTTCTTCTCGGTCTCCCAAAACTTCTGCAGCTCGGTGAAGTACTTGTCCAAGATGAAGACCTTCGAGAGACCCAAGGTGGCCATATCTCAGCGCAGCCAGCCAACCCCGAAGACGCCACGGAACGATCGTGCGTAGCTCCTCGGATTGCGCGGCCCCGGATGCAGCGCAAAGCCGACGGTCGGGAATATCACTGCGAGCGGATCACGACAGAGTTTCTCCGTGCACTCTCGGCGCACTCGTCGCTGCACTCGCGCATCTTCATCGCCGATAAATACGTACCCGCGTCTCCGCTCCAACTCAACAGGCGATCGGCATGACGCGGCAAAGGTCACATTTTACCGCGGCTCCACGGGGACGGAGACCACTGTTACACGGGCTCGTGCGAGGAAAGCGCTGTCGAGGAGGCGAAAACCAAGCTCCAGAGGCCCTTTTCACGGCGTACTGCACGGAACGTGACGACATGCAACGCGAGAGGCACGGGTAGCCGTGCTGAACTGGAAGTCATTGTCGGCGAGGCAGAATCGACGGCCGCCACCGCCGCCGCCACCGCCGTCGCCGTCGCTGCTGGCCCAGAGAAAGAGCGCGACGAAGACGGAGCTAAGAGGGGCCCTACGTCGCGCTCTCTCTATCTCTCTCTCTCTCTCACACACGCGCGCGCGCGCGCACGCACACTCCCTCGTCCCCGCCTCCTTCGCCCGTCTTCTCGCCGAGCGTCGTTTACTTGGGGCCTTGTTGAGCGGGACGCCGCGGCGGGGAGGGAGACGAGAAAGAGACAGAGCGGACCGCCGGGCAAGATCGAGTCGGGAGTTAGCGAGACTCACTCGGGTCGCCTATCTCGATCCTTTCATTTCACCTAAACAAGTCTGAGAGAGAGAGAGAGCCGATAGGCAAAGAGAGAGGGAGATCGTAACTGGTGAGCGGATGCTGCAGAAAAAATCAGGCTTTAAAATTTCTCTCCATCTTTGTTACTCCCGCCAACTGTGTATATCCTCCTCCGCCTCCTAACCATCCCTTCTCACACTCATTCTCTATCGTTCTCTCTCTCTCTCTCTCTCTCTCTATATATATATATATATATATATCTATCTATCTATCTATCTATCTATCTCTGTCTCTCTCTGTCTCTCTCTCTCTCTCTATTTATCTATTTATCTATCTATCTATCTACCTATCTATCTATCTATCTCTCTCTCGAAATGTCTGCACAGGTAGAAAATAAGGTTTTAGGTAAATCCAAGTGCAATTTCTATTTATTCTTAATATTTTCAAATTTCCCGCTAAAACGTATCGTTAACAAAGAGATTGGAAACAAAAGAGTCTGTTCCTTAGAAAGTGGAAATTAGTATACTGATTATAATGTTGAAGAGAATAATTTAATAATAATAGTAATTGAAGGGGCTTAGTTTATTTAAACAAGAGTTTTAAATGCATGTAAACGTTATTTGAAATATATATATATATATATATATATATATATATATTTCAAATAACGTTTACATGCATTTAAAACTCTTGTTTAAATAAACTAAGCCCCTTCAATTACTATTATTATTAAATTATTCTCTTCAACATTATAATCAGTATACTAATTTCCACTTTCTAAGGAACAGACTCTTTTGTTTCCAATACAATACTTATAAAAGTCAAAATCTTTTTGAAGTAATAAAAAATGATTGTCGCTGTTCAATTATTATTCTATACAAAAATAAATCTATAATAATCTGTGATTCACATACACATAGACATGGTAATAATAATTACCCGAATTTATTTTTCTCGTCAACTTTTAATGTGTATAACGATGTGTTCATTATTAAATAATGCACCTACGTTAAAAATTTCCTAAAAATCTTGTAAATAAAAATGATCAAACTTAGATGAACAAATTTATTCATTTTTTTGCGCATTACCTTCACGATTTCAAATGTTAATTAAGAGTATGCAATTACCGATTAATATGATGTATTCGTTACTACGTACCTCCATATTTCATACATGTTCTTGTCATAATCGTAATAAGATTGTTTTACATCAATAAATTGTTGATCTAATCCAATATTTTATTTTGAATTTTATTATTTTATATATTGTCATAAAATAAATATTAAAATTAATCTCTATCGTAAAATATCTTAATATAAATTCTCAACGATATTATAATGAAAGTTTGTGTTTTTTTTTTTTTTTTACTTAAAAGGAAATCGATACAATAATATTAGTGATCAATGAGTTTAGAAAATCCTTTAAATGCTGCATGTAAATAGAATCTAATGGCAGTCTCAGTTTTACCGGTATAATGTATTGGCCATTTAATACATTAACCATAGATTGCCACGTGTAGAAAAATTATTTATTAAAGATATTATTCAACATGCGAATGAGTTTGTAAATAAATTTAAGCTAATTTAATTTTTTGTAAGTATAATAATATAGATAGCGCCTCGAAAAGTAGAGTTCGCATTAAAAATTTTAACTTCCCTATGGATTTAGACAACATCTATTTAATTAATAACTCATAATATAAACGAAAGAAGGTAACGATTTTAGAAAAATAGTAATTTAATTTGAAAAGCAATTACATTTCCAATTATCGGTATAATGCTAATGTTACTTAGAATACTAGAACATGGATTCTAAAATAATCGATAATTAAATTTCAACAAATAAAACACGCAATGAAAAATTATAATTCGTAAAAAAAAAGGAAAGATAATGTATTATTTGAAGCGACAAGAATTATGCTAATTAACAAACAAATGCATTTTGTTCATGCAAATTACTTTCTAACAAGCAATCGTTTACTATTGTAGAAACGTATCGTTCGAGAAACTCATTCGAGTAAAATGATCGTTTGCCTGAAAATAATCGTCGGTCTTGAAGTAGTAAACTGCGTTTAACAAATAAAATCGTTATTTTGCATGTAATTTGTAACATGTTGGCAATTACGTAAGAGGGAGTAATGCCGCTAATAAACGGTACCGGAAAAACTCTCATCAAAATAGACTGTAAGCAATAAGAAAAAGTACCGTGATGCTTTGAAGACACGGCCGAAGGAGAATTACGAGGTCGTGCGGTGCGTGATTGCCCCTCCGATAATTTTCAATTAAATACTCACTTGCTCAGAGGATCAGACAGACATGCTGAAGTGTGCTTCGACTTCCACTTGTGCGCGTGCGTACGTAAATACACACGTGGATGATATCGGTGTCCAATGAAACCCAGATTTGCCTGTTTTTAGAATCAGTAACGACGGTCCGTTATACTAAAGGCCAGTTTCTCCTCCTCCGCTCGCATCTCATTCTCTCTCGGTCCATCCCACTCCTGTCTTTTCTCCTCGCACGATCACACACACGCGCACACACACATACACACACACACACCGCCCTTCCTTCTGTCTTTCTCGGTATCTCGCATAGAAACATCCTGCTGTACTCTTAAACTACAGGATTCACACACCGAAGAATTAAACTGAATCTTTTTACATTTCATACATTTTCAAACAAAATAAAACAAAACGGAAAGCAGACAACACACATTTGTAGATATATGTATATCCACCTTTAATTATCAAATATATTTTGAATGGATAAACAATTTCTTGTAATAATTGCTAATTTTACTTAAATATTACATGTGTGCCTATTTAAAATCCTATCTCAGTGATTTCTTATTAAAGATTATATTAATCCATCACGCAAGTGCTCCTTGACGCTTTTTCATCGTTGCCAAAGTTAATTGTATTTGGTTTGTTTGATATTCTGTTTTGCTTCTCATATATTAATAATACAATGCTCTAATCTGTGGCTCATTTAAATTAAATAGGAAAAAGAAAGCAATTATTTATTTATTTACGTACGTTCGTATAACAGATGAAGTAAAAACAAATATTGTTACCCAATATCTATAAAAGTCATCTTCTTCGATATATCTTAATTAAACTTTCTAATTAACCGAAAAACAGCCATGAGTATGAATTTTTGAATTCATCCTGTTCAGTTTAAGATATTTCAACATATTCATAATATAGTTTAAGCGATTTATTTATCAATTTACTAATTATCTATGAATGCGCGAGATAACGAAATATTTATTAAGATCCGTAATGGTCCATGTCTTAGCCATGATATTTGTAAATAGTAAATCACTCAATGTAGCGAATTTTTTTTTTTTTTTTTTTTTTCAAATAACTTTATAAAATGCATCGTAAATATGTACTTTAATCTGTTATATTTGATAGTTTGTAATATTTGAGTAATGAAATTCCTTGTCAATCTAATACTGATTTAACGATGGTTAACTTTTTCATTGCCTTGTAATGTATATATAATTGTAACAAATAGTAATTGGAGAAGATAAAACGTTCTTCAATTTATTTTTGAAACAAATACCATACATTCTTTTTATAATTTAAAAAATTTTATCAAATAAAAAAATTTAGTAAATAAAACAAAGCATTGCAAATAAAATTACGCTTTACAATATTATAAAATTCATTTAGATTATAAAAATTGAATAAGAATATTAATGCTATGACATTGTCGTATAATATTTAAAATATTAAAAAAATTTATTTGTTTATCCTCGTTTAAATATTTCGTTGCACAAGCTTCTAACATAAATACATTAACAATGCAATTAATTTAAAATGTTTTATGATGAAAGAGGGATTTTAAGTATCAATTGTAAACAATGATTAATCTTGATAGTACAGTTTCATTATTAAAGGTTTCATTCTTGTTAAAATCATTGTATAGGTATAAAATTCAATTAAACTGCCCATCAGTTATTAAAAGAAAAATTAAAAATATCAAATATCCTCGTAATACCGAATGTAATTTTTCTCAAAGTAAACAAGATTTCCGTGACAGAGAAAAACGCGTGTATACGATGCAGTATTAAAAAAGGGAAAAAAAAATTCAATTCACTAAAAAGGGGATACGTGATATCTTTACATTGAAGAAAAGAGAAGAAGTAATAGTAGTGCATAAAAGAAAAAAAGCAAGAATGAAGAAAAACACCGAAAAGGAAGATCCGGGCTTTCAAGTAAATAATGTGAAGTTTAAAGAACCGTGGCCAATATTCACGTCTCGTTTCTCTCCTTATAAAAACTTCTTTTTGAGCCGATCGAGATGCATCTTGCGCATCGATCTACCACGCGCATCTCTCTGCTATGGCGCCATATTTAAAATCACTCACGGATGCGACCGTACACGCGCGCACGTCTCATGTATGTGTGTGATCATCTTCGGATCCTCAAGAGGGTGCGTTCTCTCGTCTCTACCTTATAAAGTTGATTTACAGGCGCGAGAATAGGACGAAGACGGAGATTGCGTGGGTGGATAAGAGAGACAGAAGGCAAATTCAAGATGGCTACTAAATCCGTTCTTGTCGCGTTGTAGAAATTGTCATAAACAATATCTCTTGCTCTCTCCATCCCTCCCGCGCTCTCTCTCCCTCCCTCTCTCTCTCTCTCTCTCTCTCTCTCTCTCAACCTCTCTCGTTTCTCGTTTGAATTTTCTTTTTCTCTGTCTCTCTTTCTCCTTGTGGTCGTTGCCATAGCCGCGTGTCAAGTTAATACGCATGCATGCGTGTACCTGTATGCCTACGTCTCCTTCCTTTTCCATTAGCGGACCGATGTAGAACCCTTTGAGCTCCCATTCGCGTACACCCTCCTGCCCCGTCTTTTCCGTCCATCTCGCGCAACCTCAGTCAACATCACGATAATTTTTCCATTTTCTATCGCTGAGTTTATCATCGTTTTAATAACAACTGTTGGTAAATGTAACGATACAAGCATTCCTAACGAAATACATACTGGAAAATGCACACTCTGGCATGTAATTCGGTTATTTTTATTATCAAATCAACGGTAATTCGATATGTTAGAAAATTTGAAAATTTACTTTGTGTTTTTAAAAATGTATCATAGTGTATATTCCTAGTACACTTTATAATACAAAATGTTATATATTTCAAGAGAAAGTCGACAGCTTCATCAAGCACAATAGAATTCAAAAATTAGAAATTAATTTTCATTTTTTAGAAAAATAAAGATAGCAAATTCAATAATTACCATCTTTTGAACATGAAATGTTAAAAGATTAGAATTTTATCAATAATCGACATTTATTATTGTACTCTTCGTTCTAAATAAGAATGAAAAATAAAAGAAATGAATTAACAAAATATTGAAATATATTTTTTTAAATAATTTGAAATTTTTAATTTCAATCTGTTACAATTATTAAATTTTAATTTATTGCATAAACTATATTATAAAGCTTTTGGTAGTATTTTTTTAGTATAAACGATTAGACTACAAGATTTTGTTATTAAACTAGCAATTACTAAATTCTTATAAAGAACAAGAATAGATTAAAAGTACAGTACTGTTAGAGCAGCCGTTTTGGACATTTTATCTACTAATCAATTAACTTGGTCAGATTAAACTTGGACTATACGATTTACCATGTAAGTATTAAACAATCAATCGCTTTTGTAAAGTAATGACAATCTAAAAGTGACACATTTGCTTATGAGCGTGAGAAAAATTTTATATTTTTGCTTAAACATCATTCAGTTGCTAATATATTTACATCACTCAGTTGCTTATATATTTCGTATATATATATATATATATATATATATATATATATATATATATATATATACATGACTCTACAGAATTTTTAATAGCCTTAGTTAAATATGCAAATTTTCACAAGACTCTCTCTTGTTAATCGATTTACCCATGCGTGCTCACTTAATCATAAATGATTTCAAAATGGATAACATCTAATTAAAAAATGGCTATCTAATTTTCAAAATAAATCTGTGATAAAAAGTGTTTGGCCCATTTTTCTATATATCTTTCATATTTTATAAATGTATGTATTATATATATATATATATATATATATATATATATATATATATATATCAATCACAAAAGTTTGTTCTTCGTTTTAGCACGTGATGTCGATTAGTCAGTATTATTTATTTAAATAAATGCTATATTCAATAATACAAATCAAGTATTTTCATTGAAACGAGATGTATAAAATCTAATTAAAAAATGGCTATCTAATTTTCAAAATAAATCTGTGATAAAAAGTGTTTGGCCCATTTTTCTATATATCTTTCATATTTTATAAATGTATGTATTATATATATATATATATATATATATATATATATATATCAATCACAAAAGTTTGTTCTTCGTTTTAGCACGTGATGTCGATTAGTCAGTATTATTTATTTAAATAAATGCTATATTCAATAATACAAATCAAGTATTTTCATTGAAACGAGATTTATAAAATGGATATATGTTTATTAACATTCCAACTAACGATCTTAATCCATTACAAAGTTTAGAATGATTTTGAATTTCATTTTCATTCTGCAAAAAACTAATTGCTCCTTTATTCAAGAGAGGCTATTAACTTAACATGAATTTAAATTATTTTCTATTTTTCTTAATTATTATACAATATCTTTTTGAATAAATTAAGATTACTATAATAGTATCAATCCTATTATTAATAATATTTACTAATATTAATTTAAAGAATATGAATTTTGAATTTACTGTTTACATTAAGAATTGTTAAACTTTTATATTAAAAAATAAATTTTAACTTTCATTATTAAATGATTTATTAACATATACTAAACATAAAAAAATATACTAAATATAAAAAATATGTTTAAAAAATTATTAAAAGTTCCGTTACAAATTTCCTAAATGCGGTACGCAATCTGCTATAATATAATTTCATATAAATAATTTGTAGATGATTACAAAAACTTATGAAAAAATTCTAAACTGTAGCTATAATATAATATATGTTCGAAATATTTCTATCAATGCTTTTTTAATAGACACTTAGCTCGATACTGATGATTTATTATCAATCCAATCCTTGGTGACTTATAAACATAGTTAACAATTAAAAGCGCCCTCTAGAGTTCTATGATAAATTACAGGATTGTAGTACAGAAGTTACGGTTAAACAGCGTATGAAACTAAATAAAAAATACATTTTCTCTAGTATTAAGGATAATAAAAACAGAGATAATGATTATTCTTACGGTAAGGGATAAAAAGCAAAGTAATGTACATGGGTACGAGTAAGCTTCAATCTGTAATTCAAGAATTGACAATTATTATTTAAATTTTATATTTAAATGTATATAAATATATTATGTTCGTGTATAGTTTGCTGTATTTACTTATGAGATTCATTAAGTGCATGAAATTACTTTAATTTGTTGAAGATATTATAATCTAAGTTAAATAATAAAGTTTATATTTAAGTGTAGATTAATTTTGGAATGAATATTAACATGAAAGTGTAAGAAATCTAACGTTCTTTATCACTTGCCTGCCAATTACAAATATTTTTTGTTGCACAATCGTATTTAATTCTATAACAAAAATACATAAAATATTTTTATTATTTTGTTACATATATAAAGCATGAATTTTATTAATCTGTATAAGTTATGTAAATAATTACTGACTTGTACTTAACAAGAATATCATAGTAAACCACTCACGTGTGATTTCGTAATAATAAATTATCGAACTTAGAAGAATATATAATAAAATCAAAATTATACAGAATAAACATTAAGCGCCAATTAAAGTAAGAAAAAAAAATTGAATTTAACAGAATGAATAGAAATCAGAAATAATGAACGGATGAAAGCTAATCAAATTATAAATTAAAATTTTAAATACAATAAGTCTATTGCAGTTTTTTTTTTTTATAATTTGACTGTAACTATTAATTTTATAAATAATATCCCAATGACGTCTAATATATTATTACAGCCAAGAGTTTGCACAATATCCGGAGGCGTACAGATTCAAGAAGTCCATTGTACAAAATAGCATCCAAATATTACATCGTTCACATCAAACGAGAAGAAAGAGAAAAGAAGAATTCAATTATAATGAAGCAGAATGTTGTGTTTTAAGGAGCGACCAATTACCCTCGCAATAGCATTATCGGGTACATTTGAACGTCGCATCTCGCGAATGTGAACGGAAGTGGAAGCCGTGAGAAGAGCACAGAATGGAAGAGAGCACTTAAACCGCAACTTGTACGTGCAGCGTATGAGTCAACATATTGGGATAGCGGGTAGGGGGAGGGAGGGAGGGAGGGAGGGGGGGAGGTGATAATCCACGACGAATGATTTGGCAGCCATTGACCGAAGGGCCAACTTAGTTTAGGCGAATTCGATTAATTTAACGCCTTAACGGGGGCAACTTTATGAGGATGGCTATATTAGCAGGTACCGCTCGTCCATTATTGACGATTTTATTTAGGCGCTGCGCCAATCAAGTGCTTATCCCGCGCAATATAACAATAACGATGGCCGTGGTATTTCCACCGAGCGACTTTATTGTTCATTGTTGAAGGCGAAAACTTTGAAAGGGCTTAACGACTGTCAAGCGAAGGAGAGCATTGGTACGAAGAGCGAAAGTGGCATTGCATAAATTTTAAAATCACGCGACAAAGATATCACGGGACTATCGATGCATGAGCAATTAATTCACTATTTGTATTGTTGGGAGAGGAAAATCCGTCTATACACAATAAGAAATTAATCTGTCTTCGAAACGAGCGAATGTTTCACTCAGCGTGAAGTAGTAGTAGTTCGTCATTTTACTCAAACTAGGCAGCACTCGAGAGTAGAATAATGATAAAGAAAATATTTATCCCTATCATTCTCCATTGTTACACTTGGTAATTTAAACATCGTGATTTATATTCCCATTCTTTGATAGCCAATGATATTATTGCATCCAATGGCATTAAGCTCCAAATAACGAAGGCGCTATCTCGTACGCTGATAAATCTTTTATTAAAAAAAAAAATTATTTCAGACTACTATAAGTATAGAGAATATCAATATAATGAGACGTGTGGGGTATAAGATAAGGAGGCAGAGTCAAACGTTTAAAAGATACATGCTCTGTAGGAAGTATACATAAGAATTCTTGAACTAAAATGTTCAGGTATATGCTGTTGACAACTCTATTCAAGATAAATTATTCGAGAACTGGTAAGTAATGAAATTAAGAAGCTCCCGACTGTGAAATATTTGTAAATGAATAACGTAAATGAATAACGATTGTACGCGTATTATAAAAACACGTGATTAAGTTTAAATTTTAAATATATGACGCCGTACTTCTGATTAGTATTTTTGCCCTCCGCTCACAGATATGCAAAACGAAGGATATTAATTATTGGAGTTACCTTGACTGCGAACGTTGATTTTAAAATTTCATGGCTGAGTAATTTCGTTATATATTTTTTCTACATCTGTAAATACGTATTGCCAATTTATGATATCTGGAGTATTAAGTATAAATAAGATTCGGAGTATTATTATTCTAGGCATTATGCTATAATGCATTAAATCAAAATATTACATTGAATATTTCAATAAAAAGTATTGACGTTTTTTAGAGCCAAAATCGTAATTCGATGAAGATGATGAATAATACATATTACGCATAGTTTGGAATATATTTACGTTAAATATATTGTTTGTTTAGTGTTTAGAATGTTATGCAAAATTGGTATTAAAAAAAAAAAAAAAAAAAAAAAAAAAAAAAATAATCAATAGCATACGAAAACAAGTTGTCATTAAAAATAATCAGCAATACAGTTGGATAATAAATTTGAATTTCTCTTCGCTTCTTGACAACCTCAAAAATCCCTATAAAGTTATCCGCGAATTAGAAAGGTTTTGACTTGATTATTACAGTAAAGATGCTGTACTGAACGAAGGCCTATTTGCTCATTACGAGTAACGTTTAGATTAATTAAACGCTTGCGCAGAGTTTCTTCTGAAAAGTAATCATTTTAACTTCGGGCTTATCTCGAATGGTTATTGCAACTATAAAGCCTTTATCCGTGTGTATAGCGGGACAGATAGATGGACACGAATAGTGAATAAGAGAGGAACACAGCGAGAGAAGCGAGAGAAGTATAAAAAGAAGAAGCCGAGAGAGCGGGAAAGGAGTATAACAGCACGGGAGTAAAGAACCGGTTTTAAGTGAGGAAAGGCCCTAAAGGTATAAGGGAACAGGCCAGCATTGGAGGATCTCACCCCCTCCTCTCATCGCCACAACTCCCGCTCACTCGTTCTTTCATTCCTTCTC
>NW_011948426.1:1708631-1770235 GCF_000503995.2 Ceratosolen solmsi marchali | reverse complement strand
ATATATATATATATATATATATATATATATATATATGCCTATCTATCTATCGATCTATCTTATCTATCTATCTACTTATATCTATCTATTTATCTATCAATCTGTCTGTATGTGACGCTTGCTCTCTCAAAGCATCAGAATTGTAATACGATACTTTAAATTTAAGCCTTTATGCGCTTAAATGGTTCGACAGAGACGTAATTTTTCAGCGACATCCCTCACGGGGCAGATGTACGAGTGTGCGTGTGCACGTGCACGTATGCGTATGAGTTTGTAAGCCCGCAATGATCGAAGCTACCAGTCATTTTGAATTTTCTTCACTTATCGGTTACGCTAAGGACTTTACTGGACACGCGAATTCTCAAAATAAACATTATATCTATATATCTAGATGCGCGATGATAGGTCGAGCAAATGTTCATTATTAGCGTTCATTTAATTTAAATTAATACAAATTGGGCAGACAAATCGATCATTATCAGAAATATTGGATATTTCCTCAATCATAAAATACACATAAAAAGTCTGAATATGTATTCACAGTTGTGGTCGGTCACCTGCGGTGAACTTTCACTTTGAAAACGATACCTTAGGTTTCTGCTAAAGTGCTTTGCATCCATTCGATAAATATTTATTTATTTATATTTGCCATCGCTGTATTCTTTATATATTATTCTTAGCAATTGAATTTATCAATAAATTAACGATTGCTCATGCGCAACTTGCATAAACAAACTTTCTAATGAAATACGGTATTTCGTATTTGTAGTTAAAATCCGATGCCGGTAAGGAAGTAAGAAGGATCTTCAAACAATCGCAAAACATTGCTAGCTCGACCTGTTGAGAAAGTTCAGAAACCGATGCGCTATATATCTGTTGCCGTTGGGTCAGACACATCATAAGGCCCAGAATTGCGCGGCGCTGGATACGTGTTATCGACCATCGGCAATGAAGTGCACGATCGAGCTCAAATAATACCGGTCAAATACAATATTATTACGAGTGCAACTATTTCAATAATTGTCCAAGTAATCATAATTGTCTATTATTTATTTTAGAATTAAGAGACCTTTAAAGTGGCGTGAAATCAGGAAATATTAAAAAAATAAAATACCGAAGTAATATATTGTCCTATTGATTTTGTTTTTTTTTTTGTTTTGTTTTTTTTTTGCTTTTTTTTTGCATTTTTGTATTTATGCAATATCATGATGCAAATACTGCGAATAGAATTTGATCATAATTGAATTATAAATCATACCCTAACCAATTATTTATTACTTTTTATTATAAGAAATATATCGTGCTCCATCTTAGCAGTTAGACACTCACCCCGTGAATAAAACTGGATAAAGCAATAGAAAAGTATGCATAGCCGCTGATAGGCAAAAATACATAAATCAAAGATAAATTTTGAAAGGACCCGTTTACTTTAAGTTAAAGTTATAGTTAAATCCAATGTATTTATGTAAACATATGCAAGCCCGTAGATGCATACATAGGCACGCTCGCAGATTTAATTAAACGTAAGCAACGATTGTAGGCGATTGTGTGGACGATGGTGTGAATAATTTAGATTCTCGTTTTACGAGATGACAATGTATCATTAGAGACTTCGTAAGCGTTGTTTTTTGGAGCCATTGGGCGGACTCTCGTTAGCTCTGTACATCCACTATATGTTCGAGCGCAATGTCTTATTGTTATATCCAGTTCTTGTGCATTCATTGTTCGCTTGTATTTAGGCATTCAAGAATGACGCTTTTGAATTTTTGAATTCAGCAAGCATGCCCGCGCAAGCTTATCTAAATTAAAACATCAACTTTCATCAGCGCTAAGCTTTATTTTGAATGGGAATCGTACTCCAGGCAAACATTGCACACTTAAATTTCTATGGAAGAGCTTCGCAATATTTTTACGAAAGAACAGAGGAGGCGACTCGCACATCAACTGGAACAACAGTTAAGTGGATGGCCTAAATACCTCCCACCCTACGGACTACGAGCATTCGCAATTTCTTTGCAAATCCGCGACGTAGTTAATGTTACGTCATTCAAGAATTTACTGGGAAAGAAAGCAAATTAGGCTCGATTTCCGAATGAAAGGGACTTGCGGTGACTGTATGCGGTGAGCGAGGATCGGAGGTAGGTTTTCCCCACTTTCTCAAGTACGTTTCGCGCTATTATTTGTAGATGTCGCGGTGGCCTGAAACATGCCCGACAAACTTTTATTTCACATACCACGCAAGCTGTAGTACGATCGTTATTGATTGATTATTTATGTGCTTTACAAATTTGTCTAGCGCATTTTGTGCGACTGATTTTTTTTTTTTTTCTTTTTTTTTTTTGTTTCGACTGATGGATTCCAAACAATCGATACTCGATTGTCCGAATAATTTAATTTATACCAATGGGAAGGCCCAACGATTGTTTGCCGAATTCGTAAAAAGTTGAAAAATGACGTTTATTTATTCGTCAAGCAGAGATTATTATTACTAAACGTTCGACGGGGTGATTCGACGGTGAATTTTTGTCCGTACAATTAATGGAAGAGAAATTTATTTCACTTACTTTTGAAATTGACATTAAAAACATATCGTTTGCATAAAAATGACGCGATACGAATGTTGCAAGCTTCAACGTTTATATAACATATGAAATTCACATTCGACTACCAATGTCAACGGTGATGAGAAATTTAAAGTCTTGACAATCGATATTGTCGATTATATCGAAAGCTCGATATTAGCCACGGTACGTTCGTATAACATCATCGATAAAGCCGAAGCCTAAAATTATTTATCACGGCTGTCGACTCAACTACTTTTGACGATATTTTATTAGGAGAGGGAGAGCGATGTTCCTAAGAGCGGAAAGGAGCGGAAAGAACATTATTAAAAGCACTGCCATTCAACATCCTGAAATGAATGCTGCCTTTACAAATCCCTTACGAATCGAAACTAATCCCATTCCCTCGGCTCTCTGCGCCTTCTCAATTTCAGCTGACAAAGCACTCGCGCCTATCAAGAAATCGGCCTTCGTGCGCGACCTCGCACATCCGGATTCCAGAAAGAAGGATCTCGGGCCTCGACGAAGCCCTCGATCGTTGGGATCCTCCCTCCGAGGTGCCCATCGACTTTCCGGGGCCCCGCGCGTAGCCTTAAACCCCCCTCCCCTCCCCTCCATCCATCCATCCATCCACCTACAACCAACCATCCATCCACCCATCCATCCACCCATCCATCCATCCATCCATCCATCCATCCATCCATCCATCCATCCATCCACCCCCCCCCCATCCGACAATCCCTAAGACCCCTGGTATCAACTCTCTCGCTTTACGGCCGTTTGGTCGCCGGTAACATCGACACATCCACAATCTGGTTATACGAAATGCGGATGCTGCTGCACTCCACGAGATTACTCTGCAATCAGGGGCGCTCGGCAAGCTCCGATTCTTGGTAAATTCCTCGGCCGGTGCACTTGATGCAAGTTGGTTCTTGAATATTCATATAAATGCTGTTTGGATCACGGCCTGTGGAAAAAGCCTTTCGTTATAACAGCGCAGCATCGCCGTTTTTCTTCTTCTTTTTTTTTGTTTTTTGTTTTTATATAATCTTGTTAATCGCTCGCGTACACTACTTGGTGGGCTGCCATATCTCTCATCCTTCCATTCCGAACCCCCACTCACTTAACAATTCGTTCTCAAAGCTATGCATTGTTCGATAACCCACTTTAATAGCGATTCGTCATTTTTAACACCGCGAGCCTCCAGCGCATGTAATCACTATTACACGTGTTCGCTTACATAAATTCCATCTCGTCGAGGAGGCCGATAGACGGGCAGTAGTCGGCTAAAGTGGTATTTACGAAGCATAACGAGCTTGGGAGATGGAAGATGCGCATAAGGAGTCCGAGTGCGAAATAAGCAGACGAGAAAGCAAAAAGTATAAAGAGAACGAGGGAGAAGGTCGGACATACGTGTGGTATAGGGTTGGTAGTGGGTAGGGGGTAGTGGGTTGTGATATGGGCGGGTTGGTCGAGTAGTGGTGAGATTGGTGAGGAGGGATAGGGGGATGGTGGTAGGTTTAAGATGTGAATGGAGGAGGAGGTGGAGGGAGGCCAAGAGTACGTAGGTAGATCGTAAATGATGCGCGCACGGAGGCGACCCGAGAAGAACGTGTTATGCGCATCGTGATTTATATCTGGGCAGCATCAGCAGCAGCAGCAGCAGCAGCAGCCCTTAAGCTTTAATGTCGATGTCACCTACAGTGCGCGAGCGATCGATGCAACGGGAGAATTCAGAAGAATTATCGGCCTGCGACCCCGTACACGTATTTTCTTACGCGAGCGCTTCGAGGACTATTCGATTACGCACTTTTTGTTATGGGAATCGTATGGGCTTTGTCCTCGCCGTTTTCCATACTATAAAAATACTCTGGAGATATTAATCTATTATTGTATAGGACGAATGAAAAATTGCGCATTCAATGGACTCGGGGGCTCGTTGACAAGTGTTTATAAGAAACTGACTTATCTGATGTATTATCGGAACGAGGCCATGTGGTGCATTCGCGTTTTATTTCCACTCTGATTTCAGAACTCGACCGATAAATCTTGTGGAGTGTAATTCTACTATAAGAACGTTGGAAATATCATCGTATATCGTGGCGGGATTTAAAGTTATATAAAGTGGTAACAGGCTAGTATTTATACAATTTAATGATTATACAATTGGATATACTGATGGCCATTGCTCGTTTAGTTTCTTTCGATAACTTGCAATTTCACTCAAATAAACAATGAAAGCGTAAATACAATAATGTTGATAATAAAGCCTATTGCAATTGAGCACTAGCAATTTCATTCCGAGGTATTTATAGCACAAGCGACTGTTGTCTAAGCTCATCGGGAATTAAGAAGTACATAAATTCAAAGAAGCTTAAAGTGCTAATGGTATTAGTCTTGAATTTTAATGATTCGCATATTGAAAGACTTTTTTAAAGTATTTCGTGTATTATTACTATTACTATTACTACTACTACTATTATTATTATTATTGTTATTATTATCATCATTATTATTATTATTATTATTATTATTATTATTATTATTATTATTATTATTATTATCGTGACACTTAATAGACGACAATGATCTGTGTAAGTGGTACGTGTATTTTTTCAATATGCTGATATGACTGACTGAATTTCTGAACAACAAGATGCTGAAAAAAAAGTTATAATGTAAATGAACGGAACATTTCTTCGTTGACCAAATAAAAGGCATTAACGGCCTTATAAAACACACGTAACAGCGTAAAAACATTTTACTCGATTTATGGCTGAAAAATAAAAAGAGAGGATAGCATCCATTGACTTCCGATAAAAGATCCGCACTCAACGATGGCGAAATTCAACGGCGAAATAACGCCGAAAATTCAGGAAGGTCGCTGACGACCTGTGGAAGTAAAAAAGAAAAAAGCAAGCGCTATACACTATGCCAAATATATATATATATATATATATATATATATATATATATAGAAACTTACACTGGAGGTGGTGGCTGGCAAAAAGATCGAAAATTCAAGTGAATTTAAAACTGCCGGAAATGGCAGCAAGTGAGAATGACACGCGAAGTCCGGGCCTGTGCAATAAAAACAAAAGAACAAAGAAGATAGATGCGAAATAAACGAGAGTAACTCCAGGATTACATAGAAATTCCTCTCTCCTCGATTTACCCTCATCTCAATTGATCTTCGAATTATATTATCGAACATATATATATATATATATATATACATATACGTCAAGGAAAAAAGTACTCTTGTACTGTACTATGAACCCTTTTGAATGTTGAAGAATTTATGAGAAGCAGCTGATTGCCTATTTACAGGTAATAATTAATCCCAATGGCAAGCTGCACTTTCAAAATATTTTTATAATACTATAATTATAAGATAGAGGAGGTAAAATTATTCGATTCTTAAAATATTTATAATTAGATATAATATCTGAAAATATAGTTACTCTTGTGCTTAAAAGTATAATTAAACAAGTCAAAGTCCTTAAATCACTTACAAATCAATTCATAATTAATTTGCAAAGTTAAAAATAAAATGTACGGAAGTATAGTAAGCAGAAAAAAATATTGCAATATCAGTCGGGAATAACAATTATTTGGTAATAGATATATTTATATAAAATGAACCCTGGCATCTTACCTACGGAAAAAATGCATCGGCTGCATAGCTCGCCATTTCCTAACATTTACATAAAAGGCGAGTCCTTTATAAAAAAAAAAAGAAAGAAAGAAAAAGAGAAAATGAATGCAGTGGAATTGTAGTTCATCGCCCAAGAAGCGAAACGAGCTCGTCAAAGAAAAAAAAACTCGCAAGCTCGTCGAAAAGAAACGCCAAGAGAGCCGAATTTCCCGCGCGAATGAAATCCTCAGCGTTCCCTTTTCTATGCCCCTTTCTCACTCTCTCTCTCTCTCTCTCTCTCTCTCTCTCTATCTATCTATGTTTCTCTATCTATCTATGTTTCTCTATCTATCTGTATTTCTATCCCTATCTCTTTTGCACTTTTTCTCTATCTGTGTACCACGCGTCTTGCGTTCCTCAACGACGTTTAATTAAATTCCCGTCGTCTTTTTTGCTCCGACTTCCGTTGTGAGTGTGTCCGGGTCAGCCGGGACTCTTGGTCGTGCTCTAATTGACGGATTATTCAAATGTTGCGCGTGTGATCGATCGTCATGGTTCCTTCTTTATTTCTCGCCCCTGGTGTTCCGTCGTCTTTGCAATTTATTTGCGCGCCCTTATTACAGACGTCGTTCTATGGGATAAGGGATCGCTTAAATTCATCGGCATCTTTTTTTTTTTCATCTCCCTGGTTATGGAAGGATAAAATTCAATAACAGCGATATTATTCTGCCATTGTGCCTTAAAAGGAATAGTCTTTTATTTAATTCATTGCGGATATTCGTGTAAACAACGGCATTGTCGTAAGTATGTCGGTGCTGGTCTAATATGTTTATTTCAAACTGAATTTTTTTTTTACGCCTTTGGTGAATGGTATTTTTTAATTCTATTCTTTGGATTGATCATGCGTGTATTAAATAATTCGAAATTTAGAGTAAAATCTAGTCTCTTGTACTGTCCCATTCGGTTTACAATCAAAGACGAATTTTAATTACTTTCAATTAAATTGTACGACAGTTAGGAAGAAATATTGCTCGTTCTTTAAAATTGCCACCTAATTGATAAAGAAAGCTATATTTCACTTTACTCGTAATTAGAAGTACAGATATAGTTGAATTGAATTAAATATTCATGTATATACTATATTGTAATCCAAATAGTCAAATTGTTTTGAGATAGTTCTGTAAGTTCGTAAATGATTCCTTCGCCTTAAATAATTGAAAAGCAGCTTGAAATTTCTGAAAATTAGTTACTTTTTTGGCTGCGTATTACATCACACGTATTAGTATACAAAAAATACTTTTAAATAATAGCTTACTATATCATAAAAATATATCTATTATTATTTAAGTTAAAGCAAATAAAATGAAAAATCTAATGTTTCATTAAATGTTATTAGTAAATGTCAAGTTGCAATCAAATCTCAACTTGCACACTTAGATATGTGAGCTTTCCAGATAAGAGATAAATTACCTTCGAATCATATAATTTCTCAAGAGTTTATAGATGGTCTTGAAAGTTATTTTAGTTTATTTTAGTAAAAGTACAAAGCAGAACGATGAAAGTGATGCTATTCGTAGACAGATTGGATTGGCTTTATTTTGCAAATAATATAAGTTTTTACACTTATTTAGAATTCATAAAACTTTTTTTTATAAATTCGAATAGTAATCGTTATCATTTGTATATAAAGAGTATTAAAAAAAATAATGAAAATTAAAAAATTTCTATTTTCATCTAAAATTGAAGCACTAAGCAGTAAATCGATTTTAATCAAAGTTGTGCTTACAAAGTTTCAGTCGAAAAATAAATTTACATAAATAAATACAATGTGCAAGCAATCAATGAATTTAATTAACGATTGAATTGTTAAAAAATCTATGATAGGTATAGCTTTAAAAGTATTACGTACAAAATTTCCTATATATTGTGTCAGTGAATTTAAATTTATTATTAATTGTCGACTATGTGATATGACTTAAATATCAAAAAAGTTTTCAATATAAATGTGTACGTAAAATTTACACTGTACATATATATTTAATAAAATTTACATTTTCATTGTGTTTATCAATATGAATAGCCTAACAACTTTTAATACACTTAATATCAGAATTATTATACAAGTGTAAATAAAAAAAAACACCTACTATGATTGGAAGAGTAATGAAAATTTTAGCCTGTCGGTGAGCAATATAGTACACACAAGTTTATCGATAAGTGAAATCTAAATCAACGTAGCTAATAATAATGAAATTTTCATCTTTAATAATGCCTTGTGCAACATTGTGATACTAAATTCTACTGCTTAAACTATGTCCAAATGAGTTGCGAACGAAATAAATTGAGAACTCATCACAAATGCAGCAAAAGACATGCCTGTACTCTATCTCGTTCTAGTAAAGCTAACAAGATGAAAGATAGCAAAGTAGAAATCTGCCTATATGATTTTACCAACGCGGACCAACACTGATAAAGTCAATAATTCTAAAATTTGATGCTTCAGAATTGAGATTTTCTTAAAGAATGCAGATTTATTTATTTAAAATTCAAAATTGACGGTTCCAAACTATAAAATATACAATATATAATATATTTTTTATTAAATTTAAATTAAAATAACGTTTTTTAGAAGAAGACAATTTTTTTAAATGAAAATTCTGCATAATTTTTAATTAATAAAATTACTTTAAATTACGAATTATTTTTTAAACAAAATTTTTATTGAAAAATAGTATTACTAAACATTACAAATTCCTATTGGATAAATTTATTTTTGTTCTTTTTAATCAATGATTAAATATACAATTTTTGACATTATGGATAACTTCCGGCAAGTATGCATTTCCTACGTGTTACCGCTTTTTACATAAAATATATCGATAAGAAAGTTTCTCGTAACTTTAATGTATGTATATGTACATAATATGTGATGGGGGTGGGCATCAGTCAAATTTTAGAACCAAAAATTTGGTTCAATAAAAAGATTTTTATTGAAATTACTACTACATGTTTCAACTATTCGGGTAATATGTAAAATAAAAGCCGTAATGATGAATAATAAATAAACAACACATAGTAAATTATTAACATATCTATTTTCATTATTTTAAATAATCAATTCATTTGGCTAATAAACCACTATTATTCCCATATATCAACCATTTATTTTATTTATTTGAACTATTTATTTGTTGTAAATAGTCAAAGTCATTGGATAATTGAATTAAGGAGACTTTTTTATATTTTATTTACCTTAATTTTCAAGTACATTTTTAAATTACTTTTTTCATAATAAGTACTATAATGTTTTTATTCCACAAACAATAAATTTTTCTCTTTTTATATAAAATTTTATATGACATTATTAATATATAGAATTCCTTAAAGCTAAAATTATGGATAAAATTTAAAAGAATTAGTAGCTATTGTATTGAGTAATAAATTTCTTTTCCTTTTCTATATTTTTCATCAAATATTTCAATAATCAAAGTCTCTATTATTTATAAGTAAACAATAATGTAGAAAAGATATTTAATAATAAAGAGCAATAATCAGATTATAGAATGATTTTTTGTCTTTAGAATATTTCCTCGTAACTCACGCATAATGTGATATAAATTTACTTGTCGCAAAATTAATCTGTCAATAATATAATCTTTGGAGTCTTTAGAAAGAAAACAAAGAGAAAACTTAGGTTTTGACAGTTGAATTAATATAATCTAATAATTTGTAAAAAAAAATCTCGTCTCAGCAAACTCTTATGAGAGCATATACATATTTATCAAGTGTGTTCATCATTGAGTGAGAGAGAGAGTGTATGTGTATATAGTACATCTCTCCACATACGTGCATAAAAGTATATGGAACGAGAGAAAGATAGGAGAAAATCATGCAAATTTATGCAATACACCTATATAATAATCCTACTTACAACGAATAAGCACAATTAGTCTGTTGAACGTGTGAAACAGACGCGTCAATGGATGTTTACATTTCGGCGCGAATCCATGAGACTAAAAGAGATATTTCGGCCACAATATGGTCAAATTATAAATATTTAAGTTAATTAATCAGTAATTGGGGCATTCTTAATGCAATAAGAATTTATTATTATCAAAGACTTTCGTAAAAGTGTAAGGATCACGAGAATCAACGATTATGCTTTATTCGGTAACTTTTTCTCTATAGGAAAGTTTTGTAATAGTTGAGAAGAATTTTTAAATAATATCGTCAAAATTTATTTCGATATAAATAAAATATACTTGTGTAGCATGTAAATAAGTCGCTTCCCTATCTTCAATACGCTTTTCGTTGACAAAAGAAAATAATCTTATTTAATGCCAAATTGTGCACTTTAAGAGTCTTTAACATACTGAAATAATGAATTATCGCTAAAATATTTTTAAATACAATTATTTCAAATAACGTAATGAAACTATTATATGTGATTTTTAAGGAAATATAAATAAAAAAATTAATAAAATTATAAAAAAAATGAATAAGAATGAAAATTCACTCAAAAATCAGAATTCGATTTAAAAAATTAATATTCGTTGACAATTATAATTAAACAATCAATAAAAATTGTTCCTGTAAATTTTAGTTCAATAGAAAATATTCATTTAAATATTTCACGGATGTTCCAGAGTTTTTAAAAATTAAATAGCCTAATAATTTGTTTATAATAAATAATAAATAATTAGTAAAATTATCAGTATTAATCAATAATTTTAATAAATAATAATAAGATAATGAGATAAAATATAATAAATAATAAAAGACTTATATAATTGTTAATAATACCCAAACTTTTACATGTAAAATATACTTTATAAAGAGCAAAAATTTTCTTATAAGTATAAAAGATTTGTCAAGCAAGAATAATTTTAATGTTAAGAAAACTATTATTTAGATATAGTTTTTTCTTTTTTAAATTCAATTAGAGCATTAACATTTCAGCTAAAATAGTAAATTTTTCATTTACATGTGTGTGTGCGTGTCCGCATCCGTGTGAGCGCGCGTGCGCGTGCTTGTGATTTGATGTGTGTGTAGATATATATGTGCGCGCGCGTGTGTGTGTGTGTGTGTGTGTGTGTGAGCGTCCGCCTAAATCTTTGTGTACTAAAAGCATCTAATGAATGTATTAAAGAAATACAAATTTTGTATTTGTAAACTGAATTCATAAACCGATATAATTATAATTATATGCAAAAAATACAGATCTATATGCTTTTAATGAAAAATTAAAACAACAAGTATTAATAAAATAGCTAACCCATAAGGCTTTTTAAATATAAATTAAAAAATTTTAATATCTAAATATAGTATGGATGCGCATAAATCACATAAAATTTTGGGAACACCAATAAGACTATAATTATATTTCATCGAATAAATTATGTCATTCTAAGTATGATATGATAATTGTACATAATTTATTAATACAGCATCTTTGTACACACTTTAGGCAATATTAAATAATTATCCAAACCATTCAAAAATACCAGAATTGTGCAAGCATCATGCATAAATGGGAATATATTTTCTTTACGAATATATATATATATATATATATATATGTTTATCCTTTTATGCATCTATATATATGAAATTAATCGTAATGTTTACAAACTGTGTAATAAGAGGCAATTCATTCGTTTCGCCAAATAATACCAAAATCCGTTAATTACAATAACTAATAAACGGCTCGATCCATTTTCATTCATGCAATCAAAGCAGAAATGAAAATGTGTTAACGTGCACAATTAATCATTCTAATTAACAAATATTTATCGAGGCTGCAAATACAAAATCGCTTCCCCGTATGCCCATTTGAAAAATCGCTTTTCACTTCATTATCTTGGCTCTTCCCCTCCCAATAATCACGTGTAACCGATCGTTTCCCCCAAGCGGACAAAACGAACAATAATTCGTGCAATAAACGTAAGCGCAGCTTACAAAAAACAATGAGCCAAAAATTTTTTTCAATCGAGGTGCGCAGAACAATGGACGTTAAACGACCCAATCCCACCAATCAAGCAATTAACGGCTAAAAAATCCCTCATTAATACGCAATTGCCCGTCAATAGAGCCCTGTTAATCGACATTATGCTCCCACCCCCCAGGGCGGCCGGCCATGCCACCCGCGTATACAACGCTTTTGAATACATTCGAGGGTGCGGACGATAACTCAGGCGGGCGCGCGGTCCGGCCACATAATTATCAAGCCGCGTAATTTTTAATTATTGCGCGATTGTTGTAAAGCGCGAGGTCCGCGAGACGCTGAGTAATTAATGCAGTGCCAAACTCGTGGCTGCAACTCCCTGGCACGCGATCGCAGGATCGATTACCCGCTTTGTGGCTCGATAGCCATCCAGATTGATGCCGCGGAAGGAGCCTTTTCTATCTTCTTTTCCCCATCTCGCCCGTGTATAAGCGGGGCAGTGGGATGGTGGGACGGTGGGACGATGGGATGGGGTGGAGTGGGATGGCGAGGTGGCGAGGTGGCGTGGTGGTGGCGGCAGCCGCGGGGATCGAGCTGAGGGCGAAAATTCCTTTATCGTTGGATTCATATCGTACATCACGTATGTTGGAGTGCGTGCAATGCGCGATCGATCGCCAGACGGCGTCGAGTGGCTTATGCTTGTCGCGCGGCTTCCCAGTGCAATCATTCTCACCGTTAAGTGTGTGTATCCGAGCTCGCATGCAGCTGTTGAATGTCATTACCGCTTCGCCGTTCCTCGCGACGCGCCACTCTGTGTAAGTCGTTGACAATTGGTTCGACTGACGTCACATCATGACGCGCTCCTCGGGATCACTATTCGCTCTCTCTCTCTCTCTCTCTCTCTCTCTCTCTCTCTCTCTCTTTCAATCTCTACCTCTAACTCCCCATGAGCGCATGCGCGCGCACACGCGCGCGTACCTATTTGACTGACTATCTCTCTCCGTCTCCCTCTCTTGTAAATCCCACCATCTCTCGTACTTTTACTATTATTGCGACCAAACTGAGGGACTTATTTAATTAACTCCTCTTCCAATTGTCCTATGTTTTTGATATATCATTAAGTATCATTAAAATAAAATAAACTCCAGGAGCACTAAATGTCGCATAGACAAAGAAACATTCATTCTATAATATATTAGGGTCTACGATTTACGTATATTATATTTCAATGAACTCTACATTAATTTAGAGTAATAAATGCTGGCCATTTAATTATACGTTGAAAAAAAAAATTGGTTACAAAAAACACGTTTATAAGACTTAAACAGTTGGATAATAGTAATAATAATAATAATAATAATAACATACTGATGATAATAAAATAATAATAACATACTGATTGTATTGAATATTAAAGTAAATGAGAATGTGATTGAGTTACCACATTATAAAAACCACTCGATCCTGATAGAATAGAAATATTGAAAATAGAATGTTGTGAATTTGTTAATAAAAATAAATTAAATATATATGCATATATATAATATTTATTAAATAAAAGATAGAGAGAGGTAGATAGAGAGACAGAGATTTCCTTATCTAAAGCAAAGTAATATAATGAAATGATAATAGAATATTTGAAATATATATATAATTTTTAGGAAAAATGATTGTATATTACATCAAGTACTTGAAAAACTTTATATTGACCTATGACTATAATTTTGTTTTTTTTTTTTACGTTATAATATTATTATTATTTACATCGATATTATATTAAATAAAAAAGAGATAAATTTTAACTCAATAGTTTCATCTATACTAATGGTAGAAAACTGTTTCTCAATTTCATCTTGAATTTTAATAGTTCGACAGGAAAAACTAAATTTATTATAAATCTTCAAACGGAATTCACGAATTTATCGACCAACACTTGTCGATAAATCAACGTATTGCTATATTCGCAACTCTAATCTCCTTTCAAAGCATCACACCACACACATCCTTGCTTATATATTTTCCTACGCAATCCTGAGAAACTTGAATTTTTAATGGTTCATTCACCACGGCCTATAGAAAAAATATGAATAAACAAATGTGCAAAAAACTTGCACCGCCCGGGATTCGAACCCGGGTCGCAAGAATGGGAATCTTGCATGATACCACTACACCAGCGGTGCTTCCGCGCACAACTTTGCCTCTCGAATGGTACAAATAGAAGCATAACTATCATCACTTACCTATTATTACGTGAAAAATTTTCAATGCGAATTAACGTAGAAAGATTCAACGCTGCATATGTGCACACCAAAGGAAGCATTGCGCTTTAATTAGATGCTAATATATTTTTTTTTTTTATAAATCATCAATTTATAAATCAATATGGTTGTAATAGTTGGTGCGACCGTTTTATTTTAATATGAGAGATGAGAAATATTCCTTACTAAAGATGATTAATAGTTGATTCATACATTGTGACTGCAATGTAAACATGCTATTTCGTTAGAGCAATAAAGAAAAGTAATTTGTCGACAAATTTATGCTAACGTTTATATTCCTTTAATATTTCCGTCTCAGTTATTTATACATTTGTTTATAATTATAAGTCATGGGAAAAAAAACTCTACATTTCTACGAAAGTAGTCATTAACAATTTATACAGAATTTATAATTATTAATTCTGTATTACGTTACAACCTATTTAAATAATTTTTTTGTTTTTCATACGCGGAATTGGATTTAAGTAGTTTTAATTTAAATATTTAAGGATTAGAATTTGAGTTTATATTATTTTTTGATATGAAGAAATTTTCTATAAAAAAAAAAACTAAAAACCTGACTCTTCAAATTATAAATCGTAAGTTGGTTAAGTTTTATTAATTATAAATAATAATTATATAGAAATTATTTTTAAAATTCTTCACAAATAATAGTGTTAAATTTAAAAAGGAAATTTTTTATATAAAATAACATTTCCAAACTATATATGCAGTACAATCAAAAAATCATATTGTATTCATATAGTGAGATATCAATGTTATTGCATTACGATTTAAACAAATGATTAAATAATTAAATTATACATGAGAAATCTGATTGCAACGGATTAACTAAATGAATTTCAGTAATTACATGTATTTAAATTTTATATTAAAATAATGGACTACTGATAATAAGAGCATATATTTCTTTAATTAGAAAACTGTTAAAGATGGAGGGGAAATTTCTTTTGAACCCTCGAGAATAATAGAAATATAAGAAAAAGGTAGAAAAATTTATTTGAACGATATATACATCATGAAATGTTATTTTTATCAAAAGTATATAAATATGCCAAAAGTATACATAGGAACTGAATTGGAGATTCCTTTTATTGGAATCGCAAAGGTAAATATTTTTTGCCTCGCCAAGATATAGTCTTCCTATAAATTTTTATCAAAGTACATAAATATATACATAATACTTTTGTAAATTTTATGAAATTGTCATTCCAATGTCTTTACTCAAATATACATAAAAAAACCTTATCGTTTGACTTTTCTAATGAAATATTATCTGGTACTTTCTTACTTCCTATACTGATATTACAACCTCCACAATATTAAATATACTATAGAATTATATTTATAATTACATAATTTTCTTAACTTTCATCATTATGCTTCATATAACGAAGCACTGTATTTTCAAATACTTTAAATCTTTCTTCTCCGCATTTTATAAAAACTCATGTTTGGAATTAGCAATTTTACAACTATGATATTGTTTTATAAAGTCCAACTTTCAAGTACTGAAATAATAACAAAAACTTTAATAGCTTGTTAGCAAAATAAAATTTATTATTCTTTCATTTCGTTTTTTGCCAGTAATTATAGTATAGAACTAGTCAAAAAAAAAAAAAAAAAAAAAAAACTAATTGGAATAATTCCTTCGATGAAATATGCAAGAAAAATAATTCAAGTACGGTACATCAAGTAAAAAAAGTCAATAAAATTTACCACAAAACAGCTAACCTACATATCTAAAGTAACTACGGTGTAGCTGGTGAAAAGTAGCAAAAGTTAAAAAAAAAATGCGTTTATACGTATGATAAAAGAAAAATACGAAGAGTAAACGTATTAAATTTATAAATACATAAACGTGTGTTAAAATGTTATTATCGCTACTATATATATATGTGTGTGTGTGTGCGTGTGTGTGTGCGCGCGTGTGTGTGTAACGTTTGTGGATTTTGTGGGTGTGTACGTGATGGTGTGCACGTGTGGTCATGGATTCTCTTGGCTATTTTTACGATTTGGACGTAGGAAAAAAAAAACGATAAAAGTCGTAAAAGTCGGTGACGGTGACGTCGAAAACGAAAAAATCTTTGTCCAGGCGTTGACTTACTCGACGTTTAAAACGAACACCCGTGTACGCGCGCACGTCGATCCACGCTTCAAGCACGGCAATTAAAGCATAAGCGCGTAACTCTCCTTTTCCGCTACTCTATTTTCAGCCAACGAAACGAAAAAATGAAGAAAAGCAACAACCGCAACGGGAATTGCCAACTCCTTCGGGCGCTTTTATAATTCGTATACATTGTACAGGCGGACTGTATTACTGTTTTACTTATATTTTTTTCCCCTTTTATTATTATATTTATTATTATTATTACTTTATTATAATAGATGTTATTGTTAGAAGTGTCTTTGCTGGTTTATGAGCCAACGAGATCGTAAATATGATGAAAACTCTGACGAATAAAGTGTGAAAAGGTCTTTTTAGCAGAAAATTCAAATTTTTAAAAACAGGATATCGGCTGAAAGGATAGAGAAAATGGAGCTCATGAAAGTGTTCTTTTTTAAAATTCAACGGAACCATTGTAAATTTCAATGGATCTTTTAGTGCCTGTATGTCATAGTATATGGTGACAACTTCATTATATTACAAGGCGTTACATTATTCTTGATTTGTATAGAATAATATAACAAGGAATATAATTAGCCTACACTATTAATAGCTTGCCCATTTATTAATTACTTGCCCTTACTATCTGTAACAATGAAATTTTTAATTATGAACGCCATAGCATTCTGTTTGAATAATAATTTTATAAAATAATATTATAATTAATGTTCAATATTTATGTAGCACGTTAAAATTTCTCATTATACTATGAAATTCGATAACTCATTGTGAATCACTTAGATACTTCCTTATGATTATTATATTAAAGTTAATTAAAATTAATTTCAATAATTACATCTATTTAAAAGCGTTAGAAATGATGTTGGAGTAAATTTTAAATTAAGGATAAAACTCTATTTAAATACAAGAATGTTGCATGTAACTGAATAGGAGTAATGTTTTATAAATTTTTGGCATTATTAACCAGTGAAATTCAATCAGTATATTCTTATTTATACAGTCACCTGACATAATACAAAATTCTATATCATTAATGATCTATCCATAAAATTAATAATGGTAAATATTCGTAAATATTCTATTTCTATCCACTTTTGTAATAAAATATTTAAAATTGATTTATTTTTAATTTAACACTACAATTCCATCTGTATGGTAATTTTAATTATTATATTTTACAAATTTCAGTTTATTATATTAATACGTATATAGAATTAAAAATAATTATCGGGAAATTTAGAAGAAAACTAAAAATTAAATTATGAAAAATAATGCAATGAAAGTTTCTGAACAGAAAATTAAAAAATTCATGGTATAGATAATCGATAGCGATATTTTGTATTTTTAAAGAAAAAAATAATGAATTTAACATATCTCTTTCAATTTTTAAAGTGAAGATTGTAAACAAAGTGGTATCGTATAACGAGAAAACACGAATTAATTTCATTGAATTGTAGAAACATATTTATTTATTTAAGTTTTTTTTTTTTTTTTTTTTTTGTCATAAATCTTTCAGATAATGTACATTACTATCCACAAAGCCCTTTGATCATGGATTCCCTTGATAAAGATCCAGTTACCAAACTACCAAAAGAAAATAGCTCGGCTTTATTAAACAAAAAATTCAAAAGGTCTTTTAATCGTCTTTTACAAGAAAGCATGAGGAATTAAACAATGAGTTATTGCACACAAAGGCAATTGGTACTAGAATTGACAGACTAACCATTGCGAAAATACCAAATATATACTTACATCACTCGTTAGCGTAACTGTCACTGTGGCTTTCTCTGCCAATAAACCAATAATCACGCATTCAAACAAAGTTAAATAGTTATGTGCGATCCTTCATACGTTCAATGTCATAGTGGCGCAGGTCAGATATTGTTTATCCCTTCGATATACCATACAATGCAAAATCTCGTTTATATTATATTACGCATCAAGGATTACATCTTCTTATCTGAAAACAATCAATTTGTCGAAGTATTTTATACTACAGAGTTTTGGAAGTCAATACTTTGATTTGCATTCTTTAATCGATTAAAATTCCTTAATATTTTTAATTACTAGGCAAATTTTAATACCCTCGGATCTTAGTAAATCATAAAAATTCATGATGCTTTGACGTATGACACTATCGACTAGTCAGCTGTGCGATAAAATGTAAAACTCTCGAGGGCAATAATGTTTGTCCAATCCGAAAGAATAAAATGAAAATGACATGTCCAAGGAATCTCGATATCCTTTGTGATTAAGCATAAGTTCAAGGTCATAATATCAGAAAATATCAAAGATTCGTTATATCTTATACTATAAGTATAATACTTAATTTTAAACCTGTAAAAAAATATTACAAAGTTGACGATACATTCTAAAACGAATATTATAAACATATTTTAATTATTAAATTATAAAGATAAATATCCTTTAAAAATATTTTATTATTTTAATATTTTTATATTTTAATAATTAGAAAAATAATGTTCTCAAAACTTGTAATTTTGGAAAATTCAGGTTTGTTTTATATTATTGACATCTTACACTACTATATACAATAATCGTATTATTCTTTATTTCCAATATACTCATATCTATTTTGCACTATAAAATAAATTAAAGATTATTATTATTATTATTATTATTATTATTATTATTATTATTATTATATGAATTTATTTCTAATGATAAATTTGTTTGTACATTATATATTTTACTGTATCATATGCTTCCTTAGACTTATCAGTAAGAACCATAACTAATAGAAATTATGTAATATATATATATATATATAATTATCAATTATAATTTTATGTATGAAAATACGCTTATTATATGAAATAGAAGAATAAAATCAAGCTCATACAAACTACATCATTATCGTCATTACCATTACATTTAAACATTAAATTTGTCTTTAATTTTGAAAACGCGAATTGGTCAAATGGAACATTTTATGCTTTTCATGAAAAAAGAAAAGTTCAAAACAAATAAAATGAATATAGTTTTTCTACAACTATATGTTAAAAAATCCATCGACAATGTTTCTATTTATTTCAGTATGATAAATAACATGTAATTGCTTAAAAAATACAACATGATAATAAAAAATGATGCGGTATTTCATAATATAACATTAACACACAATAATATTGTATTTATCTTATAAAGAGGATACATTTATGAAAGATATGAAATAAAATTTTTACTAGGAAATGATTCAAAATAATATGGTCGCACCATTCAAATGTATAAATGAAACTAAAAATATTTAAATGTTCATACTAATATAAATATTTTGTTTTATGCACAAGCAATTTAATATTATCCGATCACGAAAAGTGTTACGAAATATTGTTAAATTAAAAAAATTTTTGAGTTATGATGTTCAAAAGGGAAAAAGAATTAAAAAAAAAAAAAAAAAAAATTATGAAAAAAACATGTGAAATTAATTATGCATTTATTCGACGCAGGTTCGTCCAAGTTTAATACTACAGAAAGATCGTCAACATTTCTAGAATTTCGCAATTTTCATCTAAATAAGCACACAACGACCATAAAGAAACTCGACAATACGTCGGTGCCTATTTGGCTTATAAAAACATTTTATGTTTAAATTTAGAGTTAGGCTTAGAATATCGTTTTGCCTTTATTTTGTAATATTTTTGGCATTATATTGTTATCGATTTAATGAATAAATTTATTAAAAATAATTTATTAAAACTGATAAAGCTAGCATTTTTAATTTAATTTTTTTTTTTTTTTTTTTTTTTTTTTTTATATACATATAAGAAGTGCACATTATGTAAATATTTTATATAAGTTATTACATTTTTCATAATTATTTTAACGATGTAATTTTTATTCCCTAGTACATAAAGAGAAGAAGCATATTAATGATAAACAATTGTTTTAATATTTATTAACTACAACAAGCCTGGTACAGGGAGATTAAAAAATTATGTAAATCTAAATAGAAATAGAAGTTATCATAAAATCTAATAATTATTTGAAAAATTCTTGTAATTTATAAAGTTTAATTGTAAGTTGAATTTAAATATAAAAAGTTTAATTATCTAATATTTATCAAGACCTTGTTTAAATAAGCTATGCAAACGACATTTATACTTCAAACAAGATTTTACTCATAAATTTTCCTATATCATATTATCTTACCAAGATCAGACTACCAAATACAATATATATTAATTGTATAAATTAGCCGAATTAAAAGTGCATTATCATTGTCTTCTATTTTTAATAACATTTTATTGCTAATTATTTAAATTTTGTTACAATAATAATTTCATGAGACATTACGTATTACGTAACACTTCATATATTTTCGGCATTCATATATATATAAATTAATTGCATGAGATGGAGATTTCGAGACATTAATATCAATTAAATTCTTTACATACTACAAATATAATTAGGGTTTGTTATAAATTGAAGCTAAATATTCTTGATCAAGAAGCTAGATTATAGCCTTCTTTAACTATTGTTTCTCTTATATGAAATACTCAATAGATTATAATAATGAGAAAAATATTCGTGTTAATAAATATTACAGTTTAAATATAATCTACTTAATATAGTATATTTTATATATTTTACAAATGTCTACATTCTAATTTTACTTTGACTAATCCTCCTTCTGTACGTTTTTTAAATCCAAAAAAAATTGATGGTAAAATGGCAATTCAACGCTCCAACAGATATGCATATTGAAATACATAAATATACGATACTCGTACATTTACCCAAATATTCTAATATTTCATTTAAACGATAAATAATGGAATTATGAACTTACTGATTTATTTCGTAAAGTTTCTGCTTCTATTCTAGTTATCGGTTTCATTTTATATCGGATATTATTTTACCATTGATAAATAAATAGATAGGACGTTAATGTAAATGTATGTAAAATTTAATATATCTCTTATGTAAACCATATATTACATAAATTGTTACTATCTGTAACAAATGTTCACTAACTGATATTCACACTTAATTCTTACTCAATTATTCACTTAATTTACAAATAATAAGCACATCGATGTTAATTATCTAGATTGCTTATTCATGCGTAGGAAATATAATTAATACTATTCAATTTTTGGATAAAATCATTATATTTAAAAAAATTTTTTATAAGAATTTATAAGAATTTAAACAGTTTTTACTTTAAATTTAATTTAGCCTACTTATAAACTGTTCTGCTAATAACAATTTTAAGTTTTCATATTGCAAAATTAACAAGAATATGCTTACAAATAGTAATAATATTTCATTAGCCTATTTAGTTAACCACTTATTTTTTTAATATGATAGTATTATTTATTTATTTAAGATATCATCAATACTTAGAATATTAATAAATATATAAAAAGCTAATATATTCTTCATATATCAATAAATTATTGAGTATTATTATGTCAATTCTGTTTTATTAAACTAACTTTCATCTAATTCAATAAATTCATTTTCATTGATTAAAAGTTATATTTTAAAAAGTGTAAATGTATCGTCAAATTTTACAACTCTGGTAATCGTTACATTTACTAATTTATAATGTAACTATTAAGAATTTAGTTTTTACTTATATTTCATAGGGTTCCCATTAGTATGATAACATTAAATAAATATAATTATAAATTAACTATTTCTCAAATTTCCATCTATCGAACTTCAACTCCTTTCGTCAAATTCCTTTTTATAAGCATTACTTATATCTACATCTATCAACTTTATTCTTATATACATAGCAGTTTAATTTTAAATTAACTATAAAAATATTTACTTAGTTAGTGAGTATAGTTTGAGAATCTTTTGCTAAACTCTGGAAATGCTTTGAGCTATTATAATTTAATAATTAATTTTCCTTATAATCTATAAATGCTACAAAATGTTAATTAATTTTTTTATTTGCTTTACTATGTGTGTTTTATTTACTTTACAATAGCACGGTGTTAGCGAAAAATGGTGTATTAATAATTAATTTTGTGATAAGAAATTCGTTACTTTCATAATAATACAATGATTATTCTATGCTTATTAAGCATTCCATATCTGTGATTTATTAATAATTTATAGACGTTTGCAAATATGTAAATGTAAAATGTCATTTAATCTATTTTTTTTTCTCAATCAAATCTGTATAAGCGATTTATATTCTTGTCACAATAATTATTAATATTATTATGTTGCAGTGCTTAAAGCCGATGCTTCGTATAATTTTGTATGCAATATAATTTTGTTGTCGCATAATTTTTAAGGATATGCAATTGACAGCCTGCGAAATTCAGAATTATACTCGTTAATCTTTCGTTTGGTATTCTTTAAGTATATTTATACAGACCTTTTCTCGAAGTCGTACATTTATGAAAAATTCTGTTTTCTCATCTCCCTATCCTTTTATTATCCTAATCTCTCGATTACAATCCCCCGCTATTTTCTTTTTTTCACTAACAAAATAACGCGCTCTTGTCTGTTACACTTAAAGGATTAAGAATATTCATTTTGAATACTTTTTCTTTCACCGAACAAGCATTTTACGGTTTCTGCACGAATGAAAAAATATCTTCAAGTACTCGTTATTTTTATAATTCTATTTGTTTTCTTCTCGATTCTCATTATTGTTTGCAAATTAATATCAAAAAAAAAAAAAAAAAAAAAAAAAAAAAAAAAAAAAACTTTTGTCGCTGCATTCAATTAACTGGTACTCGCTGACTCGCTGATAATTACTTCTTTTACTTTCAAAAATCATTTTAACTAATTAATCCCATTAGCATCATTATTAATGTTGATATTTACTTATGTTCCAAATATACAATATTTCATAATGTTAAATGATATTTTATAATTACTTTGAAGCTCGATTTATATGGAAGAGGCGTTGTAAATAATGCCAAAATGCATTTTATTGACATTTGAGAACAAAGTGTAGAGAGAAGTAAAAAAATTTTAAACAGCTACTACGTAATAGTCTTCTAGCACACAAAATTGTAATAAACATTTTACTTAAAATACGATAAACTTTCCATGAATCATTATCACGAATACCATTAATTTTTATAGTATACTGGGCATAAATTTACTCATACCCAACGTTCCAGCGAACTTTACGAAAAATTTCATAAAAACATCCTTTACTCGGAGTAACAGTCTATTACTCCGAGCCTATAGGCCAATGATCAAAACAAGGAAATAAAAAAAATAAAAAAAAAAAAGAGAGAATAAAAAACGATCCGATATGGAGCTCAAATTGCGGATCATGAAAAACTCGTTCAAATCTCCTGGCAAAGGCATACACGTCATCCAGAAAAAAGAGAGCGAAAGAGGCGCAAGGAGACATTACGAAAGCCCGGACTCTTCGAGTCTCTTCAAGAGAGTCCGGAAAAAGAGATGATGAACATTGTCTGTCGTGTGAAAAGCGCGACACGAGACCTGCGCAATAAAATGAAAATAAGGCATATTCCAGCTGGCTCGCATCACGCGAATCGCAGCCCGAGCAACAAGGACGGCGAATCTCAGCGCAATCTCCTCCCGATTAACGATACGCCACTCACATATCGAAACATCCGCTTAACGCGTGCCGCCCTAGCGTTCGGCGAACTTTCTTAATATTCCCTAGGATAGGCCAACTGGCAGTGCATCATTACCGCGATATTTACGAGCCCACGGATAGTATGAAAACTTTGCGCATTAGCCGGGGGAATGATAAAAAGAGCGTTCGTACAGTAAATCGACGACTGTGTTTCTTGTGGGAGGTTGTGCCGACGGTGTTATTACGATAAGGCGCGAGGCCAAAATGGCATTAACGTGGCCGATGTGTGGCCCCGCTCGAGCTCGAGCGAGTAAATTATACGTGCTAGATAGGAGGGGTCGTTTTATTGTAGCTATTACATGTATGTAAGAACCTCTATCTGTGAGATTAGCGAGTGGTAGTTGAGTTTGGCATGTGTACTTTGTATTCGGCTCGTCAATAATGAGTAAGGTAAGAGAATCGGCAGGCCTCTGTCTAATTCCGCTGTTGGCTCTATATTTTTTAGACTATCGGGTTCACTACATTAATATATAATCGCAGTCATGCATGTGCGCCAATGAAAAGGCGAAATAGAATGTTTTTAAATAACGTCTGTACGTTTACATGTATGCACAATGGTAGTAATGCGGCTATTTACATGTGATCTCACAGATCTTGAAAACTAGTAATTTGTTGTTTTTTTTTTTTTTTTTTTTTTATAAGCGATTCTTGATCTTTTTATTTTCCGTCTGCAGCACGATATTACTTTTATTATTTAATTTATGACTAATTCTTACGTTCTCACTCAGCTTCACATTACTCTTTTTCTCAACTTTTTATCCCAAGTAACATTTTATATGACAAATTCATCATTAAAACAAGTTATTTATTTTACACGTCCCAACGACTTCGATAATGCTATACGATTCGCAACTTATTTTTTCATCTTATTAGCTGTTTTGCTCGGGAACAAGACATTTTATTACTTAAATGACATTGTACTACCTACAATCATTCCCTATCTGTCTGCGTGACTCGTGACTCTCTCTCTCTCTCTCTCTCTCGCTGTATGTGTGGGTATGTGTTAATACTAGTTTTCAAAGCTCACTACAATTCCTTTCGAGAAGCTTATCGTGTTTTTATTTCTCACTTTTTGCCGTTAAATTATATACTCTCTACAAATAAATAGACATATATGCTTCGACTTGCTACATGTCGAATTAAAAGTCAAATGGCGAGTTAAAAGAAAATTTGATTAAATCTTATATACGGTCATCTATTCCAATTTATTTATATGTTTTAAAGAAAATTAATTACATTTCTCTAAATACCGGATTTATATCATATAAGCCTCAATATAATGCTCTCATTCATTATAATTTAGTGTACGAATCGATCTTTACTTACCATTTCAATATTGATTCTAAAACTTGCATATCTAAATTAAAAGCTGATATTAAAAGCCTTTGAACGACAATAATGTAACATGTAATTGATTTGAATTCTCCCACTAGAATCAATGAATAAATAATATAACAACTATAATAAACTCATGGTAATGGAATGTATTTGAAAACCAGACGACTAATATTTATTCGAGCATTATCTCGAAACGTTGATGTATCTATTTCTCAAAGATTGTGAATTCATAGCTTTCCTGTGGGAGAGGGAGGGGGGAGGGTAGAAGCAAAGAGAGGGAAAATCGAGCTTCCTGCCCGATAGTTCTAGCGCATATTCTTAGACGAGGGATGGGAATCGGTTCCTGACTTACCGAAAACATTTCTGGAAGCCTTGGCGGTGACGCGTTGCAACAGCCAAGCCTGAAGCGCCAGCCTTTCTCTGTACCTGCAGAAGAATTCAGGCCTGATCCTATGTCTCTGTAGAAACTCGTCGCACTTGCGGAAAGCTGCGAGTGCCTTGGCAACCTCGGCCTCGTCCACGTTCGACTCATTGTCACTAGAACTTCTCGTTGACGAACTCGAGCGCTCCTCATCATCGTCGTCGTCATCTTCGTCGTCATCGTCGTCGTCGTCGTCCTCGTCCTCGTCATCATCATCTTCATCATCGTCATTATCGTCCTCCTCATCCTCCTCCCCCTCCCCCTCCTCATTATCCTCCTCCTCCTCCTCCTCATCCTCGTAGTCCTCGTAATCCTCGTAGTTGTCGGCTGGGGCGCTCTCGTAGGTTTCCTCGCTACCGCTCGTCCCACTCTCGGTACGCGAGGCTCTGCCACGGTAACACCGCTGTTTCACTCCAGATGTTGTTGACCTGCGCTTGTAGCGGTCGTTCTCAGCGAATGCCTGTGCAGGTGAAAAAAATGCGTGCAAGTGATGCGTGTATAAGTAGAAGGTAACGACCATTATTGTCCATCTTTGATCCTCGCAAGGAATGTTTGCATAGTGCAAAAAGCCAGTTTTAAATAGCGAGAGTTTCGACTTTGCTCTCCATAAATATACTCTGTATGAGCATTTTCCAATTTTAGCAATTTGTATTTTCTTTTTTTATTGTAATTAGCAATACTTAACGCATTATTCACGTTTTATGATAAATGCATGCTTCGATAAATGAGCACCGAGTGTTGTATGGTAGGAAAGAAAATTTTACAAACGATATTTGAAAGCCACTCATTACGCTATTTGTAATTATGGAACTTAAAAATTCTCTCGCGTGAATATAATTCCTAATGATTTATCAACTATAAGTTTTAAATCGAAGGAAAAGAACTAATCCTCTTAAGCATGTATTATTCGTAAAGTGTCATAAGTCGATGTACTATCGAATTGTAAATTACCGTTTTCCTTATATTGCTGTACTTTACAAAAATAAAATAAAAAACATAAAATCAGATTGATATAGAAAATAATACAAGTACAAAAATCGTTTATTCATCAATTGTGAGCATTAAGTAGATTAAATTTAATTTTATATTTTATGTTTACACTTTAGCTAACTAAAATGAAATTTATAAACATCAACGATTTTACTTTATTTTCAAAAATTTGCACCGACAAAAAATCAGGAATCGTACTTTAGTTAGGCAACAGGATCTCTATGAGTTTCTAATTGACTGATCATTGAACATGAAGTTCACGTGTGAGAAAATTATGCAGTAGGAATATAAGAAGTTGGGTCTGGCGATTGAACACGTCACTACTTAAGACCTTTTTCCATCCATGTAATACTCGGCCATTATATATTACTGTAATCGAGTATTACAAATTGAAATAGCTGTCATGATCGTATACTATTCCGTCACTTATATATATATATATATATATTACTATATATAGATATTATTATAATATGAAAAATCGATTGAAATCATCGTATAATTTTATGTATAATTTATTTATTTTGTAAACTTAGGTTTAATGTATGGATTGAAAATTAAATACATTTTTACCAGTAGAATTATATATTACAGTCATTGTGTAACTATAATAATGTTGCTACTAAATTAGCAAGTAAAAAAATCTAGCAATAGTACTTTTTATATATCTTTCTATGAATAATAACTCATACTTATTGAAGAACAATTACAAATTTTGAATTTATTTAATATTAGAAAAATTCTCTTTATGTATATATATATATTTACAAACGAATATAAGAAAGTAAAGGAAGATGTTACTGCTTCAATAAATGAAGTTTAAGCTATCTTAGATTGAAAGCTAATTAAATAATTTAAGTACGGCGATTATCCATTATACTTATTCCTTTTGGGAAGTTTTCTTAACTCGAAAAATGAAATTGTTACTCAAAACAAAAAACAGTTTAAATAACTAAAGTGATACAATGTATAATAGATAATACCTGCACAATATTATTATTCAGTAGACTGCTCATTGATTAGAAACTCTTTACAACATTTTCTTTACGTAAAATAAAATAAATGTAATTAAATATCTTATATGTTATTGCAGACGTATTGCGGGATATGTCAAAGTCATTGAAGTATTTCAATTATTTATAAAATTAGTAATAGTAATCCAATGGACAAATAAGTGTAAATACCGATATCTTATGCTTCTTAATAAATTTAATAAATTTAATAAAATGATTTTTAACGCCATTACAGTTTAATTCACTAATTTATATCCATACAGACTATCGATAAAGTTTTCATTTTTGGCTTTTTGTATAAAGAAATATTGCAAATGATTATGATGATATTTGATTAAATTTAATTAAATCGATGAATTTCGATTCAAGTTACAGGTACCTTAAATATAAGACACGAGATTCGAATTTATTTTAGAAATTATGACGCCTTACGTAATCAAAATGTCAAAAGCCAACGATTTAACAACACGAGGGGCAGATTACGTATACGCAACTTATTTTCTCGGTGAACCAAAGAACATCAGCATGGGCTATAAAGATTTGAGTGTTTGACGGTTAATTCGGTTTGAAAATTTTCGAATAAAATATAACATATATTCAGGAATTTATAACTAAGGAAAAATTCTCCGTCAAAAATATTACCAATTATGAGACTAAGCTTGAAGTTGCATTTAGTTAAATATGTGATTAATATATTCTACGGATATTATTTTAAAATAAACAGCACGATTATATTATTAAAGAGAATATGAAAATTATATACATATATATTTATAAAATCATTTGAAATTCCTTTAACAAGCAGTTTAAAAAGACACCCACTAAATAAATATTACCAATTTTACAAAATCAAACGATAATAGCAGAGCCCTATTTGTTTAACGTAACATAAGCTTTATAATATTATCCCTAAAATTTCATGAATAAATGTTAATATCATCAACATATCGAGATAATCGGATCTCCCGATTATCCTAACGGAATTTACGTTATGCGTGACCTTGCGGGGAGCGCGAACTCGCTTTTTCCGCGCATTTACAGCGTTAGCCAGTCTCTTTTAATTATCATCAGCTTTGATAGTTGCGTAACCGCTTGGCATTAAATTAAACGTTAAAAGAAGTTGATTGGTGCATTGCGCAGGTGTAAAGGCACATAAAGAGTGGGGCAAAATAGAAATTTCCGGCGAGTCATGCGATGAAAATTAATTTCTTACCGTGTGCTTGCGGTGACGATCGTTATATCGGCCGGTGCTTGTGATAATAGGCGCAGGCAATTCCGTACATCGACCGATGTAGTGGGTCTTTGGATATATTTTGAACCTGACGACGGGCTTGGTGTTGCGCTTCATATAATTTATGAAGTTTGTGGACTCGAAGGCTCTGGAGCTTCACCGGCCTTGATTTATCGCTTCCTTCCGCCGAGTTTATAGATACTCGCTTTTTCTAAGAGCCGCGAATTCTCGTGCCCCTCCCCCCACCAAGACGCTCTGTAATGAGAATACAAATATTCCCTCGTTATTTGACCAATTTGATCGACCTGGATGCTTGGCGCTATTCTATAGTCAGTATCGGCTATTTATTTCGTAAATAAACGTATTTTGTGAATTTTAAAAATCTCACGGGCCTAAACTCACGGTCGTACTTTACTATAAGGCAATGGTGACTTGAAATTTTACGATATTGCAAACGTGATACAAGTGAGTCGTAAATTTGTATAAAACACAATGTGTTATTAATAATTTTCATGATGATTTTGCAACTTAGAGGATTGGATGAAAAGCTGAGAAAATTTTTAATTAATTCTTATATGTAATGTAATACGTTAAGTAATTGTTAATTATTGTATATGAGAATAACATTGTGCAACATTTAAAGTGTATCGATTAAAGTTATTATCAACAACGACTTCGACTATGACAATGACAATATTAGATAATTATTCTATTAAAATGTCGATATTTAGCACAAATTTTAAATGCATTGCTGCCATCGCATAATAAACATTCGAAAATTAATCAATCAAACGAACAAATATTGTTAGTTGTTAGTCGAAAAAGTAAAATAAATTGTCTGGAGTCTATGGAGAACAATTAAATAAAAGTTGGTCGTCAAAATAAAAGTTGTCTCGATCAATGTAAAATATTCTTGCATTCAGTCAATAACAAAGTAATACACCTATCGATTGAAACCCATTCGCAATTATCAGAGTAAAATAAGATCAATATTTCAAATAATTTAATTAAAACGTTAAGTTGCTTTTCTACGTTACGTTCAACTTACTACATTAATCATTGAAACAATTGGTTTTTAGATACGAGAGTGAATTTCGTATGTATTTCGTATGTATTTCGTATATATCCCCCAAGAAATAAATTAAACTTTATCCATGATATTTTGACAGCATTGACATTTTAAATCATACAATTCGAGCATTACAATATTACGCAATTAACATGGGGCAGAAAAATTCACACGGGAAACACGAGGCTCATAAAATCGTCAAATTATCAAAGTATTCGATACCTTGGTAAGGCTATTTATAGAAGAAAGCCGTGGAAGAAATCGAAGCTGCGCGTCGATACTGAAACGTGTGACGCAGGCGTAAAAGTTCGGACACTTTGCATGGGCCGGCCGGCCGGCCCTTCCCGCACTTTAAACTTCTGCGAATTAACGAAGCCTCGCGCGCCAAAAGAAAGAAAAAATACAATGACGTATCGGACCTTTAACGAGCGAGCACAAACACGGACGCGTTAATTAAAAACGATGTCGCGTGGCTAAGTCGCTGAAAATCGGGCGCGAGAAAGTGAATGAGAGCGCATACACGCGAGCCGCTTAATTAATCGCCCATGGCGCATTTTATTATCATTGACAACGCACGTAGGACACGTCGGTAATTAGATGGCAATTATTTATTATGCGATAATAAGATTTCGAAGGCCGCGATATCGCTACAATTGATTTTCATTCGGCGATGCGGTCGCTGACTGAGAATATTATTGCCGCACGTTTGGAATTATGTTTTTTTTTTTTGTTTTTTTTTTGTTTTTGTTTTTGTTTTCTTTTGTTTTTTGTTTTTAATGTCATCGGTTGATCGATGTATTTAACATCTAAGCTGAAGAAATCGAGAAATCGTGCTTTTCGACCATTGAGATAGACGATAAGATATCTCATCTACATCAATATTACCGGACTACTTTGTTAGAAATTGCTGAATTTCAATATTTATAGGCATTACCGAAGTGAAAGAAAAAAAAAACCCAGTTTATTATCAATCGCGTGTGTTATTTTCTCGCAATGTCAACGAGAGGACGGATTATTGCTTTGTTATGGCATTGGCTATGTACTGGCATGTTTAAAAAAAGACCGATATTAATAAATAATTGTGGAAAGAATACAAGAATAAATGTACACGCTAATGGAAAATTATTGCTTAATCATGACAGAGCGTTGTTTGCTTTGGGATAAAAAAGTACTCCTCGCACAGACACGCAACGCTAAAATATTGCAAATGGCTAGGATGCGAATGACACTTTAGGCGAAGGAAAAATTCAAAATAAACAAGCAAATGTCCATGTAATTCCGGACGAGTGAAACGCGGTAAATTACTGTCGATCTGCAATATCGTATGCCATCGGTGATCTGTTCGATCAATTTCGTCCGGTAGCCCATGTAGAAAAAATGCGAAATTGCAACTGACGATAGCCGGGAGTAGCAATGCATTCGACTCGACGAATCACAATACTAAATAAATAATTTTCATCCGACAACTCTTTTCGCGTATGCGCATTGTATCTGTCTGAATCTGTGCCTGAAGTAACGAATGTGGCGTCGACTCGCAAGGTGAACGAATGAAAATCATTCAAGGCCCTTCAGTCTTAATGACCCTGAACTTTTTCCCATCTAAACTCGATTCTAAAATTGACGAGATTTCTAGGTTCTCTTCTTTAATTTCTCAGCCTTATACACCGGAGTTCTACGCAAGTAGTTCACCTACCCCGTTCCTACGGTCTTATTTATTCCTCGAATCTACTGCGGTGATATTTGTCGTCGCGGCAAGCTCGAGTGAAAATACGTTTAGGCATTCGTTGCTCCAAAGCCGAGTAACAGTTCGATACTAATAGCTGCTTCTGGGAGCTTTTGGGAGAGTTTTGCCCCCTCAAAGTATTCAGACTATAATCGGCCAAAAGAATAAATTTCCATAATAGTTATATGCCATTCATGGGAATTAAAGCCTGCCTGCCTACTAAGTTCATTCCACCCAACTTCCAGAATAATGACAAGTATGCTAAATCTTCGAAGCCCATCTATGCATTTTTAATTTATGACTTCTCCACCAATTTATTCGAATTTATTCTTTTTTTTTTATCCCGCAGCCGCCACCCCACCCCCCTACCCCACCGCGCCCGTTTTTCTCGTTACAGAATGATGCTTGTAGGTGAGCCGATGTGGCCAGCCCGAGTAAACACTCTTCGCTGCTGATTGTAGCTCGCTATCTGCTGTCTATCCTGCCCCGTAAGAATGAAATATGGTCCTCGATGCATCCAGCATCCAAAAAAAAAAAAAAAAAAAAAAAAAAAAAAATCAGGAAAGCCTACGATGATGATATAGCGTGAAAGGACGCTGCGAATGACGGAATACCGGTAACAAAGTCTTAAAGTCTAACGATCTTTTAGTAGTACATCACTTTTCTTTATTTCTCTTTTTATTTTGTTTGTTGTTTTTTTTTTTTTTTTTTTTTTTTTTTTTTTTTTAATGAAAAATATTTAACAATAAATTAATGATTTTTGTTCAGCGATAGAATGCGTCCCGCGATCGAAAAAGATAAATGGGCTCCGATTTGACGACTGCCATTACAAGTCGAAAATCAATGGAGGAAATAAGTGAATATGTGAAACGTGGATAGAAAACTTCTAAAGAAATTTAATTAATGGAATTGAGAATAATACTACAAACATTCGGAAAACAATGTATACCATAAAAACTACATTTCTAACGACGTTACATACAATAGACAAAAGTATTAGCAATAATATTTAATCAATTCTAATATAAAAGTATATACAAAAGTAATAATCTATTCTTAATAATCAATAATCATCGAGAATAAAGAAAGAAATAAGAAATTTGTATGTACTCGTTAAGATATGTAAAAAATGTATGCATACACATAAGCTAGTTGTATTAGAAGCAATAACCTAACGAGTATATAATTTAAAATTATCGGAAGTAAAGTCCTGATTGCATGTACATATGTCTTGATATATATGTCGGTATACCACAATTTTATTACTTAATGAATTTTCATTATAGCAGTTGCAAACGAAAAGTCTGTAATATAAGAGTAACCTAGGGCAGCTACCGTCTCGTGCAAAGTATCGAATAATAAATAATATGCTATCATTGTAATTGTTAGGATCAATAGATTATTGGACTTGATGACAAAAGTATTAATAATTTTATAAGTGGCAGTATTCAAAAACAATCAAAGAATCCAAATTACGAGAAATGATTTTTTTTTTTTTTTTTTTTTTTTTTTTTTAACGAAATTTAAACGAGCAGTGTATATATATTTATAGCATAAACATTAAGGATTGTGAAAAAAAATCCATACAGCCGCACAGATAATAAGAAAAATGTTTTAAAATCAACAAAGAATATTAGCTAATTAACGGATATTTACGAACATCATTATGTTTCATATTTATTATTAGTTTATTGCATCGATACCTAAGATGAAATTGGACAAAAATTAAAACCTTTACTAACGTTGCATAACTCAATAAATATAAAAATTGTCCTTCTCTATAAGCATCACAATTATATATAGAAAAATAAAAATGGAGCGATTTGAATGTAATAAATAGAGAGAGAGAGAGGGGGGGGATATAAAAATTGTCCTTCTCTATAAGCATCACAATTATATATAGAAAAATAAAAATGGAGCGATTTGAATGTAATAAATAGAGAGAGAGAGAGAGAGGGGGGGGCAGGTATTTGCTAACGACACTAAAAACACTCGTATTCAATAATAATCTAAAAATTGAATTATTAATGTAAAAGAGTCGAATTTGGAACGTGCAAAGGAATTTCCAACTTTAATAATCTTACGGATGAGCTTAGCCGCGATTCGAATCGAAAATTGTAATCACGTATCAAATATTCCTTGTTTCGGCTGTTCCTTGTTCCTACTTGTTAATCTCGAATGCGTATAACTAATACGTATCATCCATCGCTTACACTACTATTCAGAGAAATAGGAAAATCAAAAGCTCTTAGGACAGATTGATAGAGCAATAAACTCATTCGAAATATATAAATATAATAATTCGAAGCCAATAATACTATTAAGTACTCGGTTACCCCGCATTCATGCGCGATTGTATTCTACGCTTTCAAATACATATTTATACTCCACTTTATGATATTTCTATAATATTTGATTAGGTCAAACAATTTTTTTTTTCGTTGAAAATACCGTTGATTTGAAGCCAGCCTTACTTTTTCAAACTAATCGCTAATAAACGCTTGTGACGCCTGTGAGATACAGCAAGGAATCCTTCGATTGGACATTTCTACCTTCTCGGCGTTTCAGCTCCACCCGCCCGCCGTAACTAACCTCGCATAGCCATTTTATACATCTATATGTGTATTTATAGACTCATAAATAAATAGATGGCATCTCAAAAATCAATAATAAATGAAGCATCGACGTAAACGACAAGCTAATGATATTTATCGGTGCCGAGTGCAGGTAGAACGCGAGGCATATGAAAAATCAATAAGCAATGGGTATTCGCGCGCAACCACCACGACCCAACGCAACTCTCGTGTTCTCTCAATTCTTATCGTCGCGGCCTTGTCACAATAATGCAAAAAGCACGATTATCATCACACGACTGGAACACAGTAGCGGGCCTATCGTCCGCCCCGTCATTAAAGCGGTCGCGCGCACAATGAAGGATGAATGGCTGATCGACCATGAAAGTGCACGACAGCGTTCACGACGCAATCCGCATTGAATGCAAAGGTGAATTATGCCAGTCCGGAGCTCAATCGTCCATCATCATAAGCGTCAAATACCGGCCTTATTCGGCCCTTTCAGCCAGCCGGGCGTCGTCTCACCTTCGCTCGCCCCTGTCGTGTGCTAGTTTATTTCGCGATTCGCGCGCTTCGTCGGGAAGAAAAATGGCTTGGTTGGCGCTTTGAGGGCAAAGTACGTGGATCGCGGAGCGAGCAGATCGACGTAAGTCGGCGCGAATCCATCTATCTAACTTTTTCCACCTTACGCGCCTGTGACACCTTAGAAAATAAAAAATGAACAATGTATCGCCCACGCGCTGCTCCGATCATAGCTTGATAATAAGATTGGGACGTGTGTAACTTCTCATGAGTTTAGGCTACGGAATATCGTTTCGACGTCAATTATAATGCAAAACTCACTTTCTTGTGCTCTTGAGCCTTTAGTCAATGCGAGTTATGAGTAATGAGAGTGTAGGAGCTTACGTTTCTTCAACGAAGAATCTGTTTATCGCACTTTGTCGAACTTTTCGATATATCGTGCAGGTGTATATTTGTCGCAGGGACAAATATATGATAGATTATTCCAACGTTTCGACAACAATTCAGATATATATATATATATATATATATATAACTTATGCTCGCTCTGCCAATCTATTGGCACTCCAATTATAGAAATAACGTCATTTGCAATTGCATTATGAGCATGACCTTGGGCTAATGACCTCTTGAATTCTTCGGAGTGTGTGTATTAATTATTTTACACAACTTATTGCAACTGGTCATTAGCATATTAACAAAAATATATTTCTCCTCATTTTCAACAGTTTTCTTAATTAATATGTTCCTCGCACACTTCTATTAAATATCCAAACCTCGCGCATGAGCTTACACATAAAGCTCCGGGGATACACACTTAGACCAAATTGTCTATTTTATGTAGTCAGTATTTAATTTCTAAAATAATTATCCAGCAGTCTATTATTTTCCTATTTTGTGAATAAATTTACCCGGCCTTATCAAGGATACGCCCCGCTACAACCTCTTCCTCGTTAATTTAAGTTAAAGTCGGCGCGGAGTAACGAACAATTATAACTCGTTGAATCGCAACTAGCAGCAGTGCTTCACTTTCGCTCATATTCTAAAATACAACGTTCCTATTGTCGTAGTCGTTTCTTCATCTTCTTCCTCCTCTTCGTCTTCTTATTCTTCATTGCTTTGTGTTCTGTTGAGATAGCACGGATGGTTACGTGATTCATTTACTCGATTAAATGCATCGATGAAACTTAAAATAGATATTTCAAATTACCAACGCAACTATATTACGTAAGGTATCCTTTAATTATTAAATATTGAAACGTATCTGGCTTAATTAAGATTGTACGCATTTTTATTATGACACATAGATCTATAATATACGACAAGCATATATTTATAGATTTTAAATAGGATATTGATTAAGCAATAAAATAAAATTGTAATAAATTATTATAATATTCACATTAAATTTGGATACATGAAACATCTTTCAGAAAAACAACATAATCTGTGCTGATAATAATGAAAATAATATTATAATTTTTTATAAATTTAATACTATATACGGATCTATAATAAAGCTGAAATTAATATGTACTCTCATTATAAATAATATAAATTTCATACGCCTAATAAAAATAACAATATTAATAATACTGAATAAAGTCACAATGATGGTGTATAATTATAATTAATTATAATATATATATATATATATATATATATATAAATAAAAAATCAATTATATTATTTGCTTTATTTAGAAGTTTTAAGGAAAAAAATCAAGAAAACGTGCAGAATTTTATAATTGCACACTAAATGTATTTTAAAGTTTTCCAAATAATATTCTTAGAAAAGTAAAATGATTTATTTCAACATCTAAATAAATGTAATACAGAAAATAAACCGTCATTATCATAATAATAACTTCAAAGTTACAACATAGCAAGAAGAAAAAAACGAAGAAAAAAAGGAAGAAAATAAGAGAATGTAAAGGATTGAAACAATATGAATGATAATATAATATTATTGTTAAGGTAAATAAAAATAAATAATAATTTTCTTATATGTAGTCGTACAAATAAATATATTACATATTAATTTTATAAAATGTATCGTTCTTAAATTTATTAAAATAAAGATAAAATATGAAAGGACACAACGAGTAGCCTAGACTGTATACTCGTATATGCAAAAGTGTAATATGTGAATAAAAAGCTGCATTATCATTAAAGCAAATATTAAATTGAAAGTAATTAAATTTCAAATATTGTTCATATAAAATATCAAATTTTAAAAGTTAAAATCAGTTTATTCGGAAAAAGCGAGTTAACATTAATAAATAAAATATAAAATAAATCGTTTAAATTAAATAATTTGGTTTACCACTTTTGCTATTTTTCCAATTTATTTATTTTTAATATAATGTCGTCACCTAATTTTTATTATTTTATTTTAATTTTATTTACAATCTAATTTTGTTCAATACTATAAATTACATAGACAATCAAGAATATGATATAATTATTTACAACACTTGTAATTTGTCTAGTGAAGGCATTGTTATAATACCGAATGAATTTTAAAATTGTTCGTGTGAATGTAAATATATTGATTTATTCAGTATAGACATGAATCGATATGATGATTTATGTATAATATTGGCACATTAAAGATAAATGTATAATATCGTATATGTAATGTAATACCGTAATATGTGAATTAATAATTAAAGAAAAAAAAAACTAAATTTTAAAAGTAATAGACAGTAGTGAATAAAAAATGAATTATGAAATATTTAATATAAAGTCCCTGAATATATATATATATATATATATATATATATATATATATGTGTGTGTATGTATGTATGTATGTATATATATCATATAATATTATTTTTCTTCGTCGCATTATGTGATATTATTTTTATATTTATTATTCTATATTTCATATTTGATGAACAATCGATTTTAATAACATGATAATATAATCTTTTCATAATCTTGCTCATATAAAAAGTCATTTCGTTACATTCAATTCGTATTACGTATCTTACAAATAAAATTCTCGATTAGGCTATTGTAATTAATATTAATAGTTTGTGTTAATATCGAAAAATTCGCATAAAGTGAGAAGTACACTCGTGTTAAATAGCTGAAATGTGTATCTATGTGTACAGTTATGGGGAATATTACGCGATAATAAACTACACTTTACAGGCACAATTTGTGTACATTTTCATTGCAAAATCTATAAGTTCCACGGTGCATATTTATATTTGCATTTTTATTATCTTTATTAATACATTTTATGATTACTACTACGTATTCTACGTATGAGCCAAACAAATTTTCTATTTCCTTCATTGAATTTACTACGCGAATCTCGTAAAAACATAAAAATAAACATGTTCCAAGACCAAATTGTATTTACATGGCAATAGCGGAACATTCGAATACATGAAGTTTCACGTTATTCATTTTCCTTCATAAACGCATATGGCTTTTGTTGTACACTGGAATTTCCATTTCCTATATGCCTGTGTGATGAATTTGTAAAAGCGCTTACTACAACATCAAAATATAAGTATACTAATTATTATAGAAATAATAGTTCCTTTGAGCGAAAAATCATGGAAACGGATTTAATTAACAACGTATTACTTAGTGTGCGTGTCTGTGAATGCACAGGTACATTTAAACTTAGGTACAAATCTTGAATTTACGTTATTCTGTGAATTCCTTTCTTTTATTTCTTAAAATAATTATTCGAGCGAAAAACGTATGCAATTTTCTTATTTAATAAGTGGATGAAATAAATAATGGGAAATATCTCGACATCATTGCCAACAGTTTATTCCTAAGATTTTTAGAATGAACGTGTAATGCTCAAATAATGTACAAATACGTATTTTTTTAACCGGAACAGGGTAATACTCATAATTGAAATTTAATAAATCATTTGACTGTTTTCAATATAATAATTCTACTTGAATGTCAACAAAATATAATACATTATTGTTTTCATCATAAATCGTTAACGTTAATAAAGCTGTCTTAATCGCCAATAAAATGTATATTCAACATAATTTTGAAATGTAGTCTATTAATCCAAGTTTATTAATAGTAAATAATTACACCGTAATAAAAATCTGTATTATATATGTTATAGGACTAAAATTAATATTGAAGAAAATCTATGCCAAAGGTACGTAAAAATTAAGGACTATAAACAAAATCTACCAGGTAAGGATCCATCTTATAATCCAAATTATAATGTCCTTGTAATCCAACGACTTAAAATATCGTATTTACGTATTAACATTACTTCTCAATATATACTTATATAAATAATTATATAAATAATTACTCGATGATACATGGCGATACATACATACACGCTAGTCGGTAACATTATCAAAACTTACAATTTAAACTTCATGGCTCAGCTATATCGATCCTTTTCAATTAAAATAAAATATGCCCGACGTACGGTAGTTTATCTTTATCCGCACGTAATAATTATTCAATTAGTTACGATCGTACCTTCGTCACCCACCAATACACCACTTATCCAAAATGAATTTCCTACATGAAAAGCCTCCGATATGAAATGGCGATTATTACGAAGTATAAAGTTACCCGAGAAGTATATGGAAAATGACTGGAATCATTTGTAATAAGATTCCGTTGAAAAATGACAATGTATTTTCAGCGGCTTTATAATTTTTCCCCCAGAGCAAGCGCATAATACATTTTTATCATCTCCCTCTTCGGGCAATGAAATTTTACCGTTTCTCGATGAGCGTAAATCAGTCGCTTTAACTCCCACCATCCCCCACCTCCACACTCTGCTCTTCACCCTCCTTCTTCCTTCGTCTTTTCGCCAAAGCAGATAGCAGGAGAAAATTTACGCCATCCTTACCCGCGTTCATCAACTTCTTATAACCGTGCGTGTCTGTGCAAACTATTTGCAGCTCGATGCACTAGATGTCGATATTCCGTTGATTAGTTGCGAGTGGGTAAATCGTTATGAAACTCTCTTAAGAAATCTCGATTTTACGGGAATTGGCGATGCAGGTGAGGAGCGGCGGACGGATGGGGAAAAGATGGCTGTGGGATGAGGGTGGGAGCGATGGCGATGAGGGGGTGGGTGGGGGAGGGATTGGGTGGGGGAGGGGGGGGGGTTAGAGGAAAATTGCGGAAACAAAATGAATGGCGAGCTGTATTTACATAGAGATTACAAATATCGGGCAGATGCGTCGATAAATCCCTCGTCCGAGAGCCCCATAACCGTAACGAGGTTAAAGTGGTGGCGGGAGGGGTCGAGGGGCATTGCGCCCGCCAATAAATTTATGCTCACCTACGGCTTCGATTTCAGCATCGTTCGCGAGAATTCCAACGCGGCAGGGAAAATATATTACACGGAAATGGGAGACCGTGGTTAGGGGAGCTCTTGTTACGCGGGAAAAAGCGCGCGGATAATCAAGGCTAATTCTCCCACTTTGTCAAGACACGTATGGGGCACAGGATGTTCTTCCTAATTCTCGGCTTGCGTGGTTGGGCGGTTCGTTGCGTGAGTTCGACGATGACGGGGGTAAGGATATCATGATCGATTTCCATGTGCGAGGCTAAGTAAATCTTGCTGTTTAGCGCATATTTCATATGCCTGATAGCTGATTTTTTTTTGCGAGGATGAGGCCGATTGATTGATCAACGGTGTATTATGGTGTCCGACGAGGTTGATGGAATATCGGTCGTAAGTCCATATACATATATATGTACGTTTCCAATGGCATTTAGGTTATTGTACGTCACTATTTTTCTGCTCAATTAAAGATTTTATCTACCAAACAGTAATCTATTTTTCAAATATAAATGGCGCTTGGGTAACATGATAACGAAAATGTTCGATAAGGGGTGGCAAGTGGTTGGCGCTCATTAGTAAAATAAATAATGCGTTAGATATAATAATGATTGAATAAAAATCATTAGCGCTGCACCGAGGATAATTATATGATTTAACGAGGAGCGATTGACCCTAGTGAGATTTGCACTGGTGCTATCATTTTATGAAAAATAGCAAAATTCTATGAAATTAAAGCTACGTATTTCCGATACAATACTAAAATTTTGCCATAAAATTTAAAAATTTCTCGTAAACTGAAGGAACATCATCGTCCTAAAAGGCAAAGTATTTATTACTTATTTTATTCTTCCGATTATTCCCACCGACTTAATTAATTCTTCGTCTGTTCTAAACTATCATTTATACTATCAAAATATCAATATAACTAGCATATATTTTATAAATTAACATTAAATTACTTAACGGAGATCAGAATTTAATTTTCTGTTTTTTTTTTTATCTTGAATAGCAGAGGAAAATAAAATAACTCTATTTAGGTAAATTATAATTAGATATTTATAAAAATTATAAAACTAAATCAGAGTTACATTCGTGCACAAACGCAGGGATATTATTAAGAGAGTGAATTGTTTTTTTCTACCTAGGAAATTAAATATAACATGAGTAATCAACATTGTAAATTTCGGATCTAAAAAAAGCTACGTTATGTATAAAAATATTTTTATTTGTAAATACAAATTTAATAGTCAAAATCAATTTACCGTTGTCAATTTAAAATTCAAAATTTTATGTAATAGTCTGAGGATCGATAATAAATTTGTTAGTTTTAAATTTATTATCCAAAATTTTATATAACTTGTCTGAGGGTCGATAATAAATTTGTTAGTTTTAAATTTATGATCCATTATTTTTACGTAAAAATCATCAGTTTCAAAAAACGTTAAACCCAAATTTCAATATATATGCATTGATTGTTTATATTTATGATTCACTACAATTTTCAATTTTCATAACTTAAACTGAATTTTAAATCCAGAAATGAACAAACAATATATCATCTGTAATTTTAATAATAATTATATTTTTATTGTTTCCTTTGCTTTGCTATGGAAATCGTAGAATTTATCTACCAAATTACATAAAACATTAGAAACATATACTAAATTATTTACTAAATTGTCTGACTATCAATTATTTTAAAAATATATTGAATATGTTGTTAAAAAAAAAAAAAGTATAATTGGAAAGAATTTTTGAAAATACACATTAAATATTACAATATTAAAGACAGTAGGTGTAAATGAAAATTCCTATCCGAATCTTATTGACAATTTACATAAAAATTTATCAGCCTGGTTAAAGTAAATATTCATGCAATAGACAATAAATAATAAAAATATATGATTAACATTGACAAGATAGGAAAATTTGAAAAGGACGACGTACACTAAACCACGATTAAGGTGAGATTAATCGTCTTTGTTTCACGCAGGTACCAACTCTAAATATTGACGTACTTTAACTTCATATTTACGTTTCAATAATAATTATTTTTACAACAAACAACAATTTACGTCACTATAATTTATTTATTGAAAACGAAATCATATTCGGATATTTATTATAAAATAATGAATTATACGAACTATAATAATGGCGTTACGTGCGACAGAATATAGATTTTAAATATTACCTATTGTAAAAAATTTATTATTTACTTCAACGTTCGTTTTTCATTTTTAAGTTCTATTCTTGTTTACTTTCTAAAATTGACATTATAAAAAGATCTTGTTAACGTAATATGAAAATTATTCTTGTGTGTTGATTAAAAATTAATAGAATTTGGATTTAAAATTTATAGAAATCTTTTACTTATATACTTTACATAAAGAACAACTTTATCTATTTGATAAATCCTTTAACTACATGGCCTAAATATCCGAAGCAATAAAAATATTTCAAGTAAGTCTCATGATTATAGAAAGAAATAAATTATTAATAATGCTTTTTTTATATAGAAGGAATTCTGAATAAAAAATGTAAAATAGTATAAATTTTTATAGAGCTGATTCAACAAATTTTAAATAAGAATTTAATAAGGTCAAAAGTGAAATTACTTATAATAATGATGAGATTGATAGAAAATTTTTTTATTACGAGCGATAGAATTTAGATATTTTCATTTTTCGTAATGTTTTCGTAGTTGAAAAAGCAAATATTCTAATTTTCATATTAAGTTTTCAAGTTCCAAGCGATCCTCATTAAATAAATTTCGTTGACAATTAATTGAAAAAACTTATCATTAATAATAAATAAAACTAATTAAATTGAAAACACATATAAATACATAAAATAACAAAAGAAACGTGACAGATACATTGAGAAGTAAAAGTTAATATGGAAATTTAAGCAAACATAGATATTATAACAATGATATAAAAATATGAATTAAAATAGTGAAATTCGAAATAAAATATGGAAATTCGAAAATAATCCAAAAAAATTGATTACTTGTTATTCGTTACATAAAACTTCTCAAATTATTTAATAATTTTGTATATGTTATTAAAACCAAAGATATATCCATAAATAGTTTTTATATATAATTTATGTATTAATAATCAAATGTCGTTACAGTTTGAATGTTTTCTTTACTTTTTTTTTTCTTATTTTTTCTTTTTTTTTTTTTGAATTATTTTATTTTGAAGTAATCAATAAATTTGATACGTTCGAAAGAAAAAGTTAGAATTTACTTGAATATGAGCAATACAAATGTGAGTAATGTATTGGGCAATACATTTTCCATATATGCGTTTCATTTTTCATTTTATATCATAAGAGACATAAATTTATACGAAATATTTTATTTTACATTATAATAATCATAATACATTATATTAAATTGTAATAAATTTAATTTATTTTGTTTGGCCTTTCTTCGAATATATTTGTTTCTTCCCTTTCTCTTATTTCTATTACGTACAGTAATCGGTATAATAGTGAAATTTATATTTTGTTAAATAAATAAATCATTGTATCACTATGATAATAAGCAATAACATTTATAAAATTTAAATTATTATTATTATATCAATGATTAATCAATGATAGATAATTAAATCTACATTCGACGAATCGACGACTTTATTTTATCTGCATTGAATGTTTATAGATTAGTAACGTAGGAATACGATGTTTTTCCAAATTAAAAGATTTTTCACAATAATTCTTAAAGCTAATTTTTAAATGTTGTAGAATTATAACCGAGCATACGCCAGGTACATTAAGATTTGGCGATAATCTTAACATACGTGACCCCTTCGCTACATCTCCAAATAATTATGCAATTTTAAATTGGCCAGCACTTGAAATTCTTTACGAACAATCGAACAACACCACGAAATTACCCAAATCACGAAACGAATTTTTCAAAGCCCACGGAATTGCCTAAAATCTATAATAACTCGTTCCCCTAATCCACAATGGACGCACCCTCGAAAAAATAACAATGGTTAACTCGTCTGGGCTCCTTAAAAATTTTATTTCATTCTTCTCGATCGCCGTCGTTCTGCCCGCGAGGCCACGTACCACTCCAATGCGAAAGAGTTTGGTTTAGCCTGTGATTAGGAGAACCTGCAGCGGTCGCACGCAGCCGCCCACAAGGAGATGGCGAGGGTGGAAGGCGTGACTCTCTCTCTCTCTCTCTCTCTCTCTCTCTCTCTCTCTCTCTCACATACACACACACATACACGCGCGCGCGCGCGCGCGTGGACACATCTCCTCCTCTCCGAAGCGACTACGAATCCGTCTTTAAATTTTATAGCGGGTACAGTCGATCGCAAAGACGAGGGGAATTGACGATCCAAGGGATTTACGATATCGTTTCGAATAACAAAGTTTGTCTGCTCTTTACGATCTAAGGACAGACATCCTAACAGAGGATGCTTAGACCTTAGTTAATAAATTAATTGAAAAGACATATTTACCGGGATTCATTATTTTCTCACAATATCTTATCACATCGTATAATTAGTTTTTATTTTATACTTGCTGCGTATTATAATGTTTAAAGAATTTCCCAAGAGTGAACTTTCTTTTTCTTTTTACTTTATAATATCCCGTAGCAGAGACAAGTGTCCAACTCTCAACACTTTAACGAGCGTCCAACGGTTGATATTGGAAGGCTCATATGTCCCAACTTACAAGCTCTTTAAATTATATCTTTATAAGACTGGTGATGATATTGCCGCTAGTGGCTCGATAAAGATTCTAGCTAAAGGACTCGAAAATATTTCCAAATATATAATAGTTATTGCAATGATTAACGATAAAGTAGGCTCGATTAAAGATACATTCATGATCAAAGTATTGATTTCATTCGGGAAGAAATTAATTTTAATTCGACACTTTAAACTTTATTAAAATCAAAGAACTTGAGAGTACTTGACTCTCAAGTAATTACAATTTAATCAATCTTATTAGCTCATCTATAATGTATATATATATATATATATATAAGCTATAATTGATATTACAAATATATTGATATTTCATTTACCTCGTTTTGAATGAGTATTAACAGTTAAATAGTGATATACTCGTAAAATATTTGATTTTATTGAAACAATAGGACAGTGTAATTGAAACAGTGTCGATAATTAATCAAAGAGTGAGGTAAAAATGTCGCATAAATATATTATAATTATCACGAGCTCGGCAACACGTTCCAATGCTAATTAACGTCAATTTTTCATTCGGATTATACAACTGACCGAGGCATTGACTCGTGCTCTCCGATGCGTGGGAACGTATCGGCTCGTTCCTCGGGTTAAACTCTTCACCTTCTTACCGCTGCGTGTGCGTGTGCACGTTGAGCTCGTTTCAAATAAGAGTAAAATGAATGAAGGAGCGAGAGGGAGAAAGGGAGAGATCGAGCGAGGCTTGCTTTTCGCCCGAACGAGAACAGACACCCCCGAAAATTTTACAGAATACCGGGACACTATTATTTTCGTTAATGCCTCGCTTTAAAATTGAGCAGAATGCAGATTTTTCGAGCTCCCATAGGCAAAATAAAAGCCCCAATAGCGCGTCTCGAACGAAACATTATAACCTACGTTTTCAATAAAATTTTACGCGTCTATGTGGATGTAATCTATATAGTCTTGAGACTTGATGAACGGTCGTGAAGTTTAAAAAAAAAAAAAAACATTCTATTCCATACTCTGATGTTTATCGAACAACAAATTCATACAGCATTTCTACCAATTTCCTCGTTGTATTCGAAACTATGCAATAAATAAGAATACGTTTAGCCGAGACTTTTGCAATAGTATTGCACGCCGCGCTTAAGATGACTAAATATTCGTGCGCGGCATATCGGTTTGCTAATGCAATGCTGTCAAAAAGATAAAAAACCGTTCTACATGTGAGACAGCGTATAATTTTAAAACTTTACCTAAAAATATGTTGAACCTTAAACCTTCATCGAAATCAATATATATTAGAAACGTCGTTGTTTTCAACTTTTCGTTAAAAATTCAGACTTATATACAAACTTCAATGTTCCATGGATTGACAAATCATCTTGAAATTATGCCTGTTTTTTTTTATTTCATATTAGTTATAGGATCATTGTTAATGGAAATACATTAAAATTGTATATTTCATAAAAATAATATTCGATTAATCATCCTTTGGACAATTATTAATAAAACAACAAACAAAAAAAAGATGTAGATGGTAAAATTAACGATGACTCATATCGCATATTAAAATGCATGAGAATTCCATATTTTGATTTATTCCGAAAGACTGTTTTTATAAACATGAGAAAATATGCATTTGGCTTAACGTTCGCTTCTTTTTTTTTTTATTGCTTTTATTTCTCAAGAAAAATCAAAAGTAATTTTTACATTTAAAGCTATATTAATTCCGTTGAAAAAAATGGATTTCCTTATAAAAGTTTTATAGAACCAAAATCGATCATATATATATATATATATATATATTCATAAAATCCCACGTATTTGAATCATTAACATTACTCGTGAATACGGTTAATCGTTATTTCATTCCCTTACAAATATTTACGATGTATTCGCTCCTTATTTTATGGCTATTATTTTTTTTTTTTTTTTTCATTACCCTTTTAAAAAGCACGTTAGGTATTGACATTCATGTGAAATCTTCTAATTTTAATGTACGCTCGTACAAATATATACACAGTAGAAGTAGTCATGTTTGCACGTGAGTGTGCACGAACAATTGATACGTGTGTTACCATTATATACCTACCACCGCACACAAATGCTTCTGCAGTTTTTACTTAAGGTGCCTTGTTCGTATCGATTACAGATGATTGCATTACATCAAACGAAATATTGTGCGCCCCTTTGCTCAACATCGATGTGCCAAAAAAAAAAAAAAATTCTTCCTAAGCATGAAAGTAGGTAAATCCTGAAATTATTAATATTATATTTCAACATTGTAATCAAAATTCATAACACGTACTTTCGAGTCACAACGAACCTCGTGACGATACAAATCCTGGTAGCACTCAAGGTATTCCAAAATTAATGCTACTGCAAGAAAAATCAGAAATTCCGCGTTCGTTCGCGCGCAGCCCTTTTTCTCAACATTCCCTTTCGCTTCCCACATACAGACGCATATTCATACAGAGTATTTCCAAATCCAAATCATCGTAAGCGCAGCGAAAAGCCGATTTCCATGAGCGACTATATTCGATTGCTTAGGGCATAGGGGCCTCAAAGTAACGCGTCAATCGCCGTTAAAGTGTCGCGAGCGCGTGTGCGCGCATACTGCTTAACGTGCTTGTTGTTTGCTGAAACGGGAATCGTGGTGAAGTTACTTGTAGTAGGTACTTAGTCGGTGGATGGGGACGCGCTCTGGGACGCGTCCGACGTTGACGAGCTGCAACGATTTCGTGAAGGTGAAAAATGCTAACTACGTTTTTGTGTATCTTGGGAATTATCCGTTGATTCATGCTTATTTGCTCTACGTGCTTGGCTTGACTTTAATTTACCGGGATTACTTTTCAAATCATTGATATAATCGCATCCCCGAACTCTGCCTCCATGTTAAACGCATGAAATCTAATTATCCGCAAATTGTTCTCGATTTCTTCAATAATATGAATAATAGTGTTCTTTTTCTTTAAAATCTCTTTACGGTGTAATAAATTAGTCGTGGAGTCACATTCAGATGTGAATGAAAAAATTTTGTTAATTCTTTTTGACAATTATTTTCAACATATTTAAATTATTTTTCATTTATAAACGTAATTGTCGGCTAACAAAAACTCTTGTTTATCCATGTATAAATAAATAAGTTCAATACACTGTTCGATTAATGGCACTATCGTTTCATAAAAAGTATCACATTACCTTGATATTAGAAATATCTATTCAATATTCGAATCTTTACACCTACATATATATTCAATGTTAATAAAAATGTTATTACTATGCAAATATTACTATTCTCAGAAAGCACTAGATAACTTTAACCATTTTATCAGTAAAGTAAACTTTTATCGTAACAAGGAAGTGTTATATTTAATTACAGAATATGCATTGTGATTAAAAGGTATAAATAGGAAAATAGATACGAAAATTAATTAATCAAGTACTTGAAAAAAAGTACATAAAGAATTTCAAAAAAATAAAATAATGAATCGTATTATCAACTCAAAATGTAAATGTATTTAATATCTTATAATTTTTATGAAGAAAAACTTACAAAGACTTGTTTCCTTACATAACATAATTGAAAAGAAAAAGAAGAAAAAAATTAAATAATTAAAATAATTTAACAATATAAATATTTTATTTTAATATTGTATTAAATATATTAATATAATACAAATATATCGTTACATTAATTGAGATATAAATTAAAATTAGGATGTGCACTGTTTAAATCAAAATAATGTAATATTGATTTCACTTTTATGAATTACTTGATATTGTTTTTTGCGCGAGGACTCTTCGAAAACGTATGATGGTTATTAAATATAAAATTGGCATTTGTTACGAATATAAAATATTATGTGTACACTTGAATTTCGTCAAAAGAGCTTTGATTTTTTTTAACGTTGACAAATACAACTTGACCTGTGACCGAAGATATTATTTTGAAAATTTTATTGATTTTCATATTTACAGTAGGTGCACTTGCATTGAAATACGTTTGTCAATGCTCGGCACACGGATAAATCTTTTAATTATAATAGTATTATATTTTATGCTGTATTGAATTATTCAATTCAATTTTATAAAAATGAAAAAATTTTCTCTAATTAATATTTGTTATTGATATTAATATAAAATCCATTTCACGTTGAGTTTACCACGAGAATAGCATGTTTTATCATAAAACTTAAGAATCAGATTTAAAAAGTATTATATTTTAATGACGAAAACATTGACAATGACAATAGTTTATGTATCTCTTGATGTATGTACACCAAATGAATATATATATTAAAGTGATTAAATAATAATGTAAAGGCAATTTATATTTATATTTCTATTTATAAATTAAATTATAAGGACAATTATAAGCAAGTCAAGCAGTGGATGCGACATTCGCTAAAAAGTAATTTTTTCATAATTATCACGAATAAACGACAAATATTTTTAAACTTTAATAATATTAATCTTGTATTCGTATTAAAGCTAGGAAAGCTCTCCTTACTATTAGTATTGCATACTAATTTCTACACTTACACTATATGCACTCTGTGTACCTTTACAATAATATATTATGTTAGATTTGAAAAGAAAAATTGATCAAATTGTCAATGCTTTGTGCTAAAATGCTAAAATGTTTAAACTTAATTCGCTGAAAGCTCACGCTGAAGAAAAAATTTTTTTTTTATCTTAAGCTTTTATTTGGCATTTGAACAGAAGAAGTTTGATCGACTTTGTTCACCGCCATTTTTATCCAATCTATAACCGTATAAAATAATATTAGGATAATAATTTCTTTTGATTTATCGAAATAATTTTATCCAAATGATTTTCAATAAACTTGCAATAATTTACAATTGCCAATTGCCAATAACAAAGTCCATTATATCAATATATGCTATGATCGTAAACACTCGCTCTATTAAATAGATTTTTTCATATTTCTAATTAAAAAGGCTTTATTATAATCGTACTTATTAAGTAAAGAATTATTTAAGAGATGACATTACAATTGCCGCCTGTCATTTAACGAGATCTTGATATTATTACCACGATGCCCCCGCCCCCTCCCACAAAATTCAGCCATTCACGAGATAAAAAATAAAAGCTTATTGTTTTTAGTTGGCATTTGTACGAAAGTGATATTAATAATAAATAACGTTAAAAAGTGAGTCGACATAATCATGCTTGATGCTCCGAGAAAAGGGCAGTTTGTAAAATAAATGATTAGTAACTTTGTCGGGCGGTTTTCTTCAACGTTAAATTTAATACTGACATTTTTCACCTTTTAACTAGAAAGACGTAAATTCAGATGGAAAGACAGGAGCACCGACTTAAATTCGCGAGTTGCAATTTAGCGCTAAATAAGCAGAAAACCCGTTGCTTTTTCCAGATTTGTGTAATCCGGGTGTTTATACTCCAACATCCTTGAGTAGCGAATGGGCGACGTTCCGCGGACGGCTCAGAAGGCCAGCAACGCTGGGAAAAAAGGGGGGAAAATAAGTCGAGAGACGTCGTAAGTAGTTTTACAGAGAGGCTGGTTCGGACAAAAGATAAGTTTAATTAAAATTCCAGCTCACGATGCAAGCTATTCCGAAAAATAAGAAACTTTCCATGACGTACATCCCCGTGCATGAATAAAAGAAAATTGCTCGAGCATTGCTAATGCGCGTTGTCGCTAATGTTGCTATTTGTTTTAATCCAATGGAGCTCGGCACTCTAAAGTTGAAAACGAAATATTTATTTGAAATTTGCTGACTTTGATAGTGAGTTGAAAGAGCGACGAAACGAACATCGGCAATGGGCCAATGGCATTTCCCTTCCTTAAATCGAGCCTGAAAGTTTGCATTCGTAATTATAAGCCCTTAATTTTAATGCGTATTTTGCCGGATTGGCAACATATATTTACAGCTGAAAATTATAGTTATGAAGGACGCAAAGAAATGAGGACTCTTTGAAACTTGAAATAGTGGCTCTCTTCGCTAAAGTCTTCCTTAAAGCGAAGGATAAAAAAATTATATGAAAAATTCCGAACAAACAGTGCTTCCCAAAGGAACTCCAACTCCATTGTTGTTGCAAATAACGTAAGGCAAGTTTCTTTTCAACATTTCAATCTCATAAGAATGTTTAACCTTTATTCGCGCACTGTCCATTTAATGATCGCTCGATCTTCAATTCAACGTGTTTTCATTTAATTGATTGATAAGCCTTGCTCGAAAATATTGTTACAGCGAATAGATAAAAATTGCCAATCGCCTGAAAATCGACTGAAAATCGACTGAAAATCGACTGAAAATATACCAAAAATATCAACTAGTTAAGACAAATCGTGCAATTTTTAAATGGCGGCGGGGGGCGGAGGGGGGAGGGACGGGCGAAAGAACGAGATAGTGAAGCCATCCCGGCTAATTCAGACATTGAGACTCGACGCTGTCGACGGGTGATTTTTAAACGAGTGCGTACCGATTAAATTGTCACGCAAAAGCGCGCGAAATGCACGACGGTTAAATAATAAATGCAGACGTGAGTATTTTCGGCTCATCAATTTACCTCGCGGCGAGAACGTTAATGCGAGACCGAGAAAATAAAAATCTCGGTTTTTCGGTTAAAGCATTATTAACACTACAGTTCAAATTTTCGAGTAACCTTCTTTCTTCCTTCTAAATTTTTCAAATTAAACTTATCCATGTTAAGTAATAAATCTGTCTATTGTTATGTGTTTTGTTGTTCATACTTTTTCACTCTTAAAGCTCCGGGCTTGTTTCTTTCTTTCTATTTTTTTTTTTATTTTTGCTTTCTGATATAATATAATTGGCGAACGCCGTTTGGTATAAGACAATCGGTAATATTGAAAAGTAATATGGTATTTTTGATTTTGAATAACTTCGAATTGGTCATATTTTTGTATAACAATGAGATATTTGTAATCTATATCAGATTAAAAATACTCTATCATCGTAAAAATATATATTTCTTATATCTTGCACGTTTTTCCCATTACTGTGAATACGCAGTGAGCATATCATTACAGCAAAAATGTCTTAAAAGTATCGCTACATGCGTTGTAACACGAATTTGAATAGACTATACTAATGGTTGATGATAAATTATAAATTTTCATCCTATGGTCAATGGTTGCTAAACGTAAAGTCAGCATAATATGTTCGAGAGCGACAAAATCTATAGCAAATAAGATTTAACGTATCACGAGAATCGATAGTACACGAAACGAAACGTCGTCGTTAGTCACGCGAGCTTATTTTTATCGGCTAAATGATTTGATGAGATTTCATCGCGTATTTTTGATGTATTAAAATTCATGTGGCAAAGGAAGAAAGGCTACGGCGCTGCTTGTCGTAACAGTCGACAATAAAATCACATCGCGGAACGTAGGAACCGCGAATCAACGTTATGTATTCCCCTGATCTCGGGACGAAAATAAAAACGAATCAGAAACTCGAGTCTCGCTTTCTCCCTCGGGCCGATGAAACGAGAGATCACTTGAAAATTGGAGTCTTCATTAACAACCTGCCAGAATGCATTCGCTACGTAACGCCGCGGTCCGCCTCCCCCACCCCAATCGCCCTTTCCACTTAAACGCCCCTCAGCTCGCGCACTCCTGCTCCTGCTCCTTTGTCATATTTACATATAAAATTAGCTCGCGCCAAGACTAAGTATATCTGCAACCGAGGAATTTTTAAGGATATCAAAAGGAGCGCACACGAACGAGGCGTATCAACGTGATAAAAATGGTTCCGATCGCTGCTCTGCGTTTGGCCGCGATCGCTCAGCCCTGACCTCTGAACCTTCCCTTCGGGCGCCGCAGCTCTCCTACATACATTGCGCGCACCGTGTTATTAGGTTGCCAAAGGGGGAGGAGAAAAGAAGAGTGAGAGAGAGAGAGAGAGAGAGAGAGAGATAGATAGATAGAGAGAGAGAGACGAGAGAGACGAGATATGAGCGCTGCTATTGCATGCTCGCGCTCTCCCTCTCTCAAAGGCGTCCTCATACAGCATCCCTCGTCTCGCCCCTTCACCCGTATATTTCTTTCCGTCCTTTTTTCATTCTCCTTTGCGCTGCTTTTTTTGCAGCGGTCAAAAGAGCGGGACGAGGGGTAGGGGGACGCATTCTCACATACAAGGTAATACGCTGTTCCGCGGAAAGTCGACGATTGCGCGGAATTCTTAAGGGCCGCGCCGCCGCGTGAACGACGAAGCGGTTTTCTTACGGGCACGTCAGAACGACGGATGGCATGCAGATTTTTCAATTTTGTCGACGCAGGCAATTGACGGACGCTCAGAGCTTTAAGAGGAACGTATTAAAGGACTTTCCCAAGTCCAGAGAAGTCCATACTCCGAGCTGCGGCTTAGCCGATGAAAAGAGAAGATGAACCAATCTTGCTTCCTAGCAACCGTGAGACACTGATAAATGCTATGGTAAAACAGGGCCTTATTAATGGAAAATTTAATAACAATTTCGACGCAAATGCAAACAAAACAAACGAAAATCCTATGCTACATATAATATTCGTTAATTTTATTTTGTACTGTATTATATAGCCCTTAGATTATAAATATAATTTTTATAAATATAATTTATTTTCTTCATAATTAGTAGTCCATTGCATTGATAGTACAGCTGGATGAATTAATCGATTATCACTCGATAATAGCATGCTCAATCTCTAAAAAAAAGTATATTTTTTAAGTACTTCATGAAATTGTGATATATATATATATATATATATATATATTTATATGAGTAATGACTTAGGTTCTCAAATTGTAAAGAATATAATTGTGATGCATATAATCTGAGTTATTATCGGAATTATTCTTTTCGCTACATCAGTTATTAATTACGTTTAAAATAATAAATTCTTTTTAAAGTTTTAAGCAATTCTAAATCATATGCGATTAAATTTTTCATTGGCTATTTAATATTTCAGACAATTGAAGAAAATCCATTCATTTAGCTTTTTTGATTTACTTTATATCTTGTCCAAAGAGAAATAAACTACTTTTCAGACATATCGTTATGACCAAATATTTTTAACTTGTACAAACACTTGAAAATTTTTAATTTGTTGTATCTACATAACTTATATAAATGATAATATTTGTTAAAAATTTGTATTTTAATATGTTTGAAGTTAAAAATAACATCATAATCTAAAAAATCCTAATTCTTTATTAATGAGGATCTTATGAAAATAGTCCTTAAGAAAAAAATATTTAGTTATACAAAATTTCACTATTAAAGAATTTAGTTATCGATACGTATGAAATAATAATAGACCACAAATTTATATTATATATATATTTACAAACGCTTTTAAATTTTTTAATTGATCGCTATTCAATGTATTTTAAGTATTACAAAACAAAAAAAGAACAAATATAGATCTAAAAAATTTTATAATAAATTTAATTATGCAGTCTCTATGTATACCAATATTCTTATTGGTAATGGTGCACCGTTTACCCATTCATGATTAATTCAAACAGAATACATTAATTAAAAATTTGAAAATAAGTAAGCATAGGTAAGCGAAGGTATTTAATACCTGTATGACTTTAGTATGCAAGTAAATTATTTTATTTTTATTTTCATACGAGTGCTAAGAAGAGCGTGGAAACAATTTAATTGTAGCCACTCGACAATATAATACAACGAGAAAAATAGAAGCAAAGCAATTGCAGGAATATAAATTACTCGTTCAAGGGCTGCTTATTATTATGATGATGAGCAATCAAAGAAAAATTGAAGCAGAACAAAGCAAACTGTTGAGAGCTCTGAAAGTTCTTTAAATGAATAAAGATACAAATAAATTCACTTGATATGCACCAAATCGAGCATTAAAGTTTATTGAATTGCCAGAGGCCATGCACATTACAATATCCCACAGTACTGGGCGTACTCGAAGCAACATTTCCAATCGCAATTACATATCTTTCTATGCATCGATGATGGAAATATACGTAAACACCTGGGAAAGTCCGGCAGTAGCCATGAATTATCTCGCGCACGCGTAAATCAGCGCTCGAAATTCACAGAAGAGGGAAAAATCGCAAAAGTATTATCCACAAAGTCTTTTCATACCTAAACTAAAAAAGCTAATAATAATAAAGCTAAAAATGCTAATCTACGTAGTCACATGCAGTTTTTCATTTTCAAATTTTCTCATACACTCGCGGCAGATTTCCAACTGAAAACGGCAAAGTGAACCAAACAAAGGGTGCGGCCCACGCGCACCTGCCGAGTCTAAATAATAAAACGCTAAATAAAAAAATAAATAATAAAATTTTGTGGAATGCGTATGTGGACGCGTTGATACGTCGGTAAAGAAAATTCGTTTCCGTTTCCCCACCTTTAGGCCCTCGGCGCGTGTGCGTGTGGTCTGCGAACATTCGGGAATTCCATCGTATAATTCATGCTTGACCCGCGGATTGCGAACGAGCCGAGGAGGAGGAAAAGCGCGTACTTCCTCTTTCTCTCCCCGCGCCCCTCCCCGCCCAACACAAAAAACTTGCTTTCATCTTTCGAGGTACGCTCGATGTTACGTCATTAAAATAGGATAGAGGAAAAGCGTATCCTGACATTTTATACTTCTTTGCAACGACTCCCTTTTTCCTAAAGCGATCTCACCATGCATCAAACGTAGCCGGGATATTTTTCCGTTGCCAGTAGTGAGTACTTTTGCATTTTCCATGGCGACCGTATCTTTAAAGTATCATTGGTGAATAAAAATGCTATTTTGGCCGAGACAAACTTTTTAACTCAAGTTTGATTCGTAATCGTATGTCGATGAGAATTTATGTGAATTACAATTTGAATCGTTCGTTTTGATCAAAATAAAGCCTCCGTACATGCAAATAATACATAACAAAGCCTAGTCTAATTAGTCATAATTATAATGTATTAATAAGTAACGAATGCTGAAATTCGGGTAAAAAAAAAAACAAAAAAAATACTTACCATCCGTATAAAATGTACGACTCATAAATTAGAAAGAATTATATATTTTAAAAATAAACTTTTTAAAATGTTCATTACATACGAATAATATTGGCACGATAACTTAAAAATCCGTTCTCACCAATGCCAATGAAATATCAGGAATTCTTTAAATATATACAATCCTGCTTAAGAGAAATTTTCCAGAATTATATATTTGCAGTTTTCAAAAATTAAAAATTTCAAAAAATCGTCGGATATTAATTTCTTATATACGTTCTTTTCATAAATAATACTATGTAATTAAAAATGTAAAATGTTAGCTATTGCGGAGCTTTCGATATTGATTGTTGCTTCCGAGCTATGGAGAAAGTTCACCTATATATTTCTTTTTTTTTTTTTTTTTTTTTTTTTTTTTTTTTTTTTATGAATATTAAAGGATATTCTATTACAAGGCTACATAAAATTTTAATTTAATTTTTAATATCAATTGTATTCTAAAGGATTTATTAGATATGCACGCGCGTACGCGCGCATACACGCACCCACACACGTATAGATAGATAGATAGATAGATAGATAATTAAAATAACAGTATTTCACCATTGTATAATATAGCAATATTTGATATATTAGAAAAAGAATTGATCACGAATTATTTTTAGCTTATAATTGTGGCGTTAAATGAATTCAATTGAAATGAAAATTATTACAACAAAATTTCTTAGCATACTTTTTCACATTTAATCATATTTATACTGCACGACTATTTTAATCATTTCTCATTTAAATTTATCTTCATTATATTATAAATACAAAGATTTCTATCTACATTAATATAAATTTATATTTAAAATATAAATAGATATCGATGATTTAATAAGAGATATTTGCTTTCGTTATAGAATAATAATGTAAATCAAAAATAATTATGCAAGCTGATTTAGTACAAAGAGTCATTTAATAGTTAATAATAATAAGGGATACTATCGTAGTTAAAATACTTTTCAATTAAATTTCTTAATTTTTGATAAAATAATAATTTATCACGATGGCCCTTCTTTCAAAAGTATTGCCAAAAGTACTATTAACAAATACTTAATATAAAATCGTAAAATACGGATAAGCGAATTAAATATCGCAAAAGCATTAAATAAATTTTATTTATTGAATATTAACGTCATAGGAGTGGTGTTGTAAAGTAGCGCATAATTGCAAACTCATTTATCACCATCAAAGGCCCAGCTTAAATTACTTTTGCACCATTTAATTTTGTCATTAAACCGAATTGCCAATTTATAACGTAGCGTAAAAACAAAACAAAACAAAAAAAAAAAAAGAACAAAAAAGAAAAACCATGGCTATATTAAACCGAAAACCGCGTGTAGCCCACGAATAAGAGAAGTCGACGACCCTAGTGATACGCAAACTCTCAAAATTATGCAGTTCCAGCGAATATCCATAAACCTCGGCTTTTAAAAGAGCCGATGGCATTGAGGGGATTTTAACGGTACTCGATTATTAGATGAAGAACTACGAAAGACACTTAAGGCTTTTCTCCCCTTGTTCGGCACGCGGCAAATTAATTTATCAATTGAAAGAGCTGCGATAACAAGCAAGTACACACTCTCGCTCCCTGGGTCCCGTTTCACTACGCAATCGCCCTTAAGGACGCCACGGACCTTTCCTTTGCGCATAAATTTTTTATCTCCCGTACCTGTAGCGCAGAAGATATTTTTTACGTTTATGGGAGTTATTTTCCGGCGCCTCGCAAATGCTTACTTAATCCTGTCATTACGGACCCACGGCAATTCAAGGAATCGCTCGCAAAAGGAGGACTCGCAAAGGGAGCTAATGCTTAATGCCTTATGAAATATTTCCTCCTGTCTAAGTTGTATTGTCTTATTAATTACAAAAATACGTTAACATTATTGACAATTTTGTAATTATAAAACAAGTATAAAGGCAAACTCTACCGATCATTCATTTAAATGATTATTAATCATTTATATCGTATTGATTTATCAATTCTTAAATACTTTACTACAATTAATTATTAATTTTTAACGTTAATTATTTCAGTACAATTATTAAGTATTAAGTCATTTTCTATTAATGCTTTGTATTATTAGCATAGCCTCAATGTATAAATAATATCAAGATAGTTTAATGATTTTTTAATTTTTTTCTTTTTTCTTTTTCATATATATATATATATATATATATATATATGTATGTATTTCCACAGATAAATATAAAATTCATGTCGTAATAATTTTTAGCATTCGCTCGGCACAGCAAGCACACATCCAGAGTAAAAAACTTTCTTGTGTATTAAACGAAGTCGTGGTAACGGGCGAGTCAAGTTCGTAATAACTTTATTACCAAACGATAACTTAAAATTTGAAAACATTCGACTGTCACATTATTTGTGTATTTTTTCCAAACTAAGCATTCAATATATTCCAATTGAAAGAATTAAATAACCGACGACTTATTTCAATCAGCTTGCCCGATAAAAGTCCTAAAGCTTGTCATTTTCCCAGAGTCTCGCGAACAAATAACATATTTTGCAGCTTTATTCAACTACGCTTTGTATATTACACCAGTGAACACTACTCTTCGCTCGATTTTCGCGAACAATGTGCAGAATGCTCGATTTATTCCTGGCTTCCGCTATCGTATGCTAAAATATTACATTTTCGAAACAATATGATTCATAGCCTCGATTCTCTCCTCTATCATCTTTGACACTTTGAACATTCGCATCCTGAAAGAAAATTACAAATGACATTCAAGCCCATTTAAAGTCGCATTTTTAAAGATTAAAGCATCTTCTCTCTCGATAGAATAATTCAATATTTAGAAGAAAAGCTAGTTGAAGTGAAAGGTAGGGCATGCGTATACCGAATAAAAAGCAGATGTATCGCGAGGAGCATCGTGAAGAGGAGACAAGTGGTGAAAAAGAAAGAGGATCGGCTAAGGACGAAACGTTTAATCAAGATTTCGTACACGCGAATAATTAAATATCACCGTGACAGTTGTTTAACGCACTAAACTGCCTATCGGGGCAAATGAAGGCATTATTCCGAAGGTATTGCACGTGGGTGAGAAGTAGACGGGGGCATAGTAGAGGGAAGATAAGAAGAATGAGAAGAAGATGATGGCCATGGATGCGGAAGAAATGTAGGAGAAGGAAAAAGGGATGTGTATCGCTCGATGTACGTCATAAAATGCAAAGCGGCCAATAGCAGCGAAAAGGTAAAAAACTTGAGAAAAGGATGAGGAAAAGATGAAAGAGAGAACTAAAAGCTGGAGAAGAATTGCGCCCCGACGAGATTAGCAGGCTTATTGCCCTCGTCCATGTATCTATGCTCTCTCTCTCTCTCTCTCTCTCTATATATATATATATATATATATATATATATATGTGTGTGTGTGTGTGTGTGTGTGTGTGTGTGTGTTCATGTACGTATTGTAGTGCACTGGGGATCAAGACGCGACGCCATTGTATTGTAATAGAGTTTAAGCATTGAAGGTAATGGGCCATCCTTACAAGTACTTAGAATAAGCAGGGTGTTCCGATCCTCGATCATCGATCCCATCAACCGTATCTGACTATTTCGTCATTCGACACTTCACCCTGTCATCCCCCTCATTTCGAGCACATTCGTGAAACATGATCGGCCCACCGAAGATTATGAATATTACCATCTTAAGGCAACTCGAGCAAAGGCTACACTCGACCGGGAAGAAAAATCGTCGACTCGGTTCTTCCACATCCGAAAATAGTTCAATCTTAATAATCTTTTATAAATGGCGCAACGATTCTTTCCATATTTTTTTTTTTTTTTTTTTTTTTTTTTTTTTTTTTTAAATGAACGTAAAAAAAAACAAGGGTCTTGCTCTTTGTGAATTTATACATTTATGCTTTAGTTTGCTGTTGAACTCGCCGTGCATAATATTCTCTCTAATATTCATGCAAGGATTCTCTCGTAAAAATAAATATCGCCCTCGAACGGCTGTCGAGGCCTCGGAGATTATATTTTAAACTTTTTATTGGCTTTAATGCGATAGCTCGAGCTAACTTGCGCACATTATGTCCCCGTGTTCGGAAATTTCTCACAATTTGAAAAAAAAAATTCAAACGTTTTCACCGGTCAAGTAACCTCCTCCCTACGTCCGCGTACAATGACATACGAACAACCTTAGCTGAATAACCAACGAACATCCGTAATAAATCTCGCGAGAGCAGATTTCAATTATCACGAGGGAATATTTATCGACGTATCTCGTTACTTCGAGCTCGTGCAATGAGGGCATCCTCGTAAATCGTCGTAAATCGTCGTAAATCGTCGTAAATCGCCGAAAGACGCCGAAAAAAAAGTTAAACGGGAAGCCGATAATCCGCGAAGGCCTACATCGCGCGCGATTAGTTTTCGAGTATTCGCTCGATCAATGGCGTATCTCGAGCGTCCGTCCACGTCCGAGGGCACGGGGCCGTACATCATTCGCTCCCTTCCGATTAGTCCGACGGGCAAGGAGCCAGCGAGAGGATTATCCGCCTTATGTGCGTGCCGAGAAAAGGCATCGCGCCGATCCTCCGCCGATTAGACGCACCTCCGACGCCTATTTCCCGTCTCCTTTCTTTAATTGCGTCGGACGCGGCTGCGATGCTCCGATGGAGATTTATAATAAGGAGAGGCTACTTGCTTGGGCATCCGCGAGTACCGCGAGCGAGACATTGCCACTACACTCGGCCAACGGCCATATTATTAGATAAGGTCGGCATTACGTTTAATGAAACGTGAAATTAAGTAACGCGCGTCGCATCCAAGATAAATGTACAATGTAAATGCACGATTAGCTCTCTGTGAATAATTTTCAAAGTTCAGCTGATAATTCTGGCTTCGAGCGGATAATTTCGCTTGATTTTTCCATAAAATTATTAAGGGCTCGAAACCTCGTAACAATAATATTCCGATTGAAGCGTTGCATGCCTGCAGTGCCGAGGTACTATAGCTATTTCAACAATAAAACATTCCAAGGTAAAATTTATTAAATAATCGATAAAGCTTCAATGGTATTAAAGTATTTTAACCTTCATGAAGATAATAACACTTTTATCTAATTAGCCATGTATGATAGAACTTTGAATTAATAAATGAAAAGGATTTATTAAATCAAATTCACGGCCTACGAATGCAATAAATATGTTCTCCGATGATTACGAACACACATTTCATATTCCGTACAATCTTTATTCCACTTGACAAATATTTCAATCATGAGAAATATTATGTAAAAAATAAATAAGTCTATAATAACAATTAGCTGGTAATTAAAATTTCTTTGCACTTTCAGAATATGAAATGTTTAAATTACAATCGGATTCCTCCGTAATATTCACAAACTTCTAAACTTTAATAAGATATTTAATTTATGCTTTCCTACACTGTCACGGATATCGTTATTTTATATTGATTTCATAAACTCAATTAAAAACCTATTATTAAGAATTATATAAATAAAAAACTCCTTTTATTATTATTATTATTATTATTATTATTATTATTATTATTGTT
>NW_011948426.1:1697561-1708540 GCF_000503995.2 Ceratosolen solmsi marchali | reverse complement strand
TTATTGTTATTATTATTGTTATTGTTATTATTGTTATTATTATTATTATTATTATTATTATTATTATTATTATTATTATTATTATTATTATTATTATTATTATTATTATTATTATTATTAATGAAAATATCGAAATCTAAATGAAAACACACAACAGCTCGTAATCCCAAAATTACGCCAGCTAATTGTTTCGGTGATTTTAAACTCAGAAGGCCGTTATAAAAAGAATACCTATATCGCACATCACCATTATTATTTAATAAAAAGTGAGCCTTTATTTCGAACATTATTAGAATTCCATGTTATTTAGGCTTTTAATTAGCAGTAAAAATTTCAAGAGGCCAATATATACTGTCATTGGATTTGGATAGCTACGCCTATCAGTCGACGAATGTCGGGCAATTACGTTGAAAATTACAGTTGCAAATTTAATTATGAGCAGACACCTCTCTCGCTCTGCTCCTGACTCAATTCCTCTCGTATAAGCACTGCCGATGAAGTACAGAGCGCGTCATTCGCGATTTTCACCTTACGCATTCGAACTACATATGGATCACACGTTTACATTGATTTTGTGAATAATTTACATATGCGCCCTCTTTAGGAGCGAATGCGATGCAGAATTATTACTTTTAATTTCAGTTACGGATAATGCTCGGGCGAAACAAATCATTTGTCCCGAACTGTTACCTCACATCTTATTAATGAATTTATTACTTCAACATTTTATTGATATTGAAATAATGCAATTGTGCAATTCTACAATTATTCGGGTAATTGTCGTTATACGAAAAGTGCACGAGCGACTAGCAATTATTATATATATTTATAAAAATTATCTAGACATGAGCTTCAAATGCAAGTTTTTTCATTAATTACGTAGACAAAGGAAAAAGTCATCAACTGAAATTCTTTTATTCATCATGAATTTATAATTTATAAAAATAGTATAACATTTTAGATACATTTGTACATAATTTATAATAAAAATTAAATAAAAATATAATCGCGTTTGTTCTCCGAATAATACCATAATTTTATACTATTGTTTATTCATAGTGTATTACAGCATTTGCCAATATTAAAATTTTTTAAATTTTACGTCATAAAATAGATAAATGTACAAGCTTATTTATTATTCGATATAACCAATTTACAACTAAATTTATTGTTAATGTATAATAAAATTATCTTATAAAATGCATAATAAATTAAAAATATTTTAATCTCCATTATAATCTGAAATCTTAAAAATAGTTATTTTTGTCACTCTTTTCCAAGTTCCTTGTCCATTAGTAAATATTCAGAAAACTCGAAAAGATAAACTTTTATAATAGCAGCTATTAAAATAAAGCACATATTAAGTGATTATTAAAGTCATGTCTTGACATTCATAACCCACGTGTCCAGTTAAAATTGACGCATTATTATTATCATATCTAGTAATATCTTATAATGATTGGCTTATCAATAAGAATTATTGATTCCAAATAAAGTAAATTTAAAAAATTACATTGCATGAAATAGTGCCATGAAAACAAGTAATTTCAACTAAACATATAATAAATACAATAAATTAAATTAGCCAACTGATTTCTCATTATAATTTTATCTCGCGGAGTGTTAATGAATTATAGTTTTAACGAATATATTGCTTTTATCGAATTTACACGGACAATGAAGTTCAACTATTAAATATATGCATCTTTTAAACCAAGTACATACTTTTTTCTTATCGTAAAATATTAAATTGCAATATTACAATGTTCATTAGAAGTCACTTGTTAATTAATCTTTTTCATAGTAACATTGTAATTAACGTAAAATTATAATCTTTTTATTACAACCTTCGTCAAAGTAGGTAAGAATGGCTTTACAAAGTAAACTAAAACAACGAGAAATGTAAGTAAGATTATAAACAAGGAAACTATTGTTAAGATTTAATTCTTTTTTTTTTTTTTTTTTTTTAATGCATAATCATTCTTATTAGTCAAAGCTAGGAATATAGCATGAAACGTGTAAGTGTTAATAAATGATAATTCCACTGCTTAAAACCATGTAAAGTAATTACATACCTAAAGGTTTCCACCTAAAAATTATTTACAATATCGATAATATTTCTTGACAATTTCAACATAACGATACAATCTTTAATATTGAGTGCAAAATATGATATTTACAAGATAAATAAATCAATATCTATCCTAGAAATAGAATTCAATAATAAAAATAAAATACCGTGATAAAGACTTTATGTAGGTGCACATAATAATTACTACAATATATTATATATTTTTATAACACAGCTTAAGAAGTATATAAATCAAGTCATATAAAAAAAAAAAATGAAAAAGCAATATCAAAAATGATACTAATATATCCGTGTTGAAATAATATTGATGAAAGTAGTCGAAAAGACTAAACCCGTGAATTCCAATATTACCTGCAGATTGTGTATTTAAAATTGTATTTTAATAATACACATAAATGTGTATTTAAAAATATATAGAATTTTTGATAATGCCATAGAATAATTACGCATATATGTAATCGATAAACGATGATATGAAAATTGTCATTATTGCAATTAATTAGTGTTAGAACAATATTATCGACTAAAAATATAAAAAGTCCCAAAATATTCATATTGTATGAAAGGCAAATAGAAATATAAAAAATAAATAGAAAAAAAGTCGAGGACTTGAAGAAGGATACGATACAAATGAAAAAAGTCAAGCTTAGATCGAATCAGTTAGCAGTTAAAATAGTTATAATCCACATAGTTTAATGCGATTTTTATTTCAAGATCTCAGTTAAACAGTCTAATCTAGAATCAATACAAATCACTGATTATGAACGTTATTGGAATAATGAAATTATTGGTATGAAAAGCAACATTCTTACGTTGTGGTATACTACTTCGCATTAATTGAAGACAATAATTATGGATATGACAGACTATTTTTAAGAGATATAAATTTTTACTTGATAAAAAAAAAACTTGATATATATTTTATATCAATACCATATAGGTCAAGGTAATACATTTTTATATAAAAAATTTAAAAACATCAAACTTAATCCAACTCTACACAATAACTATTACTATATACAATTTGCTAATAAATTATTACAATATAAGTAGGAGGTAGGAAATAGTAAGAAATTATTGAGGTAAAATGTTGTGAAGATGAATGAGGAGATATTTTGTGTCAGGCATATGAAACGAATTACCAGATTCACCAGAAATCTTCAGTAAACCGAAGAATAGACGAAGTACTCAGAGTCTGACATACGGCATCATATGCCTGATAAATTGACTCAATGACGCATCGGCGCTTCGAAAATGTGAATGCCACAGTGAAATAACATGCTTATCGCGCACTGATATACGCAACATCTACATCACCAATGCAAAATATTAAAATAAATACTCATCGGCATAATAAGTAAAGTTTTGAAACAATTTTGAAAAATATTCCTTATGTAGAGTTAATTATGAAGAGTGGAATGTATGATGAAAATTGTTTGTTGAGAGAATGAACTATTAAATGTTAGGATGAAAGTATTAGAATTAATTTTATTATACGTAAATTATATATTTTTCTATAAAAAAAAAAAATAATAATAAAAAATCATTGTAAACCGGTCTATTATATTTTTTTAATTGCCTAATTAATATTAGCTTGATATATGATATTTAAAATATACTTTGCTTCAATACCTTGTAAAATAAGAAATCTCTAGCATTTTATAGGAGTTAAGCAAAATATTATTAAAGATATTGGTATCTATCAGCTAAAGGTATTGATAAGCGCGCGCGAGTGCACACACACGTATACACGCACACGCACACGCACGCACGCACGCACGCACGCACACACACACAGATATATAATATATAAATACACATATGCATATAATGTAAATAATGTTACACGTATTGCGAAATTAAATTATGCACCTAATCTTCTTGTACCTACTATTAATGGCCAAGTAAATGCAAGTGAAAATACAGAATATAAGCTCCCACGTATTTCCAATCTGACGAAAAATACTTTAAAATAATTCCTATGAAAAAATTCGTATAGCACGGATAAAAATCTTTATAATTAATGTTGATTATTATAATATTTTCATAGTAATAGAATTACCTTTTAATACTAAAAATAATACATTAAATCCTAATGAAATATTATAGATGAACCATATGATTGAAAAGCAATGACTAAAGAAACTTATTAAAAACATGTCAGATCTTTGTGGGAAAAAAACTTAATTTGTTCAAAAGAACTTGAATAATATGCGTGACCGATAAAATGCACTCGCAGATTACTAGCAAGTAAAAGGTTCTTACTTGTAGATATAAAATTCCAGTTACAAGACATCGCAAAGGGATCAATTTTAATACAAGCTTGTCACTTTGCTTTTCCAGTCTTTTTGCGCGTCCATCTGAACGACGATAAATCAAAAAAGTATAATAAAGCTTGCCGTGATCGAATTGGCCTAAACATTTTTAAGTTTTCTGCTTCTAGATACGTAGGGCTACTCTATTAGGCCGTCGTGCTGTCACATGCATGATTGATCTTGTCCGACCAACCCAAGTAAAAAAGGTCTGTATCATTAAAAATTGCGCTCAGTATATCACGGTAGAGTATAGTAGCAGATTGCTAAGAGGTAACTCGCTGCTCTTCGTCTTTTTAACCGTGAAAGTGTGCGCTGAAAAGGCTCACCTGTGCCATCGAATTCATCAACGGATCTTGCACTATACAACTCAACTTCCTATCAACTCGAATTCTTGTACCGAAATGAAAAAGAGATAGTGCGGAAAGAGCGAGCCTCTGCTTCATGGCGATATAAGCTTATTCGATACATAATAAAGAATACATCGACGGTGATTAACAAGGAATAAGTAAACAAAGTAATTTTTCTTATGCGATTAAAGATACCACCCGATCCTCTTGATTTAAAAGTTTTAATTAACTATTTTGGTTTATTAATGTTTTAACATATTTGATTTATAAGCACTCGTGAATGTAACTGAATATAAAGTTTACAAAATTTAAACGTCAACTGCAAAATTAAATTTTAATTTTAATTAAACTTTTTAATTTACAATTAAAAATACTTTTAATGACTAGCAGTTAAATTGAAATAAATGAAATTATATTTACATACTTGTATATTGCATATTCAGAATAACGAAATCGATGGTCTAACTGTCAGTCATTTTAATAAATTAATGTTCAATTACAACTTAAGACTGCTAATGATTTCTTTCATTTTCACACAATTTTATTTTCTATAGAAGCAAATATTTACACACACACACACACACACACACACACACACACAAACAAACAAACACACACATACATATTCAATTTAACTTTAGAGCACATTTTTTTTATAATCCTGTCGCTCAAGTAAATAATTTCAATCAATTTGAAACAAGAAACTGCGTATTTTAATCACAGAATTTCAATACGCATACATGAAACTAATTGCAATAATCCGTAATCACATTCGATCGTCTATCGTTTCTTCAGATTTTCATATGATATAACATTAAAGTTCACCTCACTTGAGACTACTAATTGCATGATCGGCCAATTAAATACTCTACTTTATAAAAAAATCATTCAAAACTGTAGTATGATACCGATATCAAATTTAATTATTTTTATGCGTCCAATAAAAATTATTCGATAAAAGAATTTACAATACTACAAAAATGTTAAATAGTGAATTATATAATACGTCGGATAAATAAAAAATTGCTACATATATATATATATATATATATATATATAAATATGTATATAATATAAAAGGTTATTTTAATAACTAAATTTAATGTTTTAAGCTTTTTATTATTTCACGAAAGTTGCAATCTTTTAATGAAATTGTATTTACTACGCTTACAATATTTACTTGAAAAGTATAATAAATTTGTGAATTTCAAAAAACATAGATACATATGTAAAAAATTTACATGAAATTAAAGGAAATTGTTTATAAATGTGGGGAAAAAAAATTAAGATAACGCTAATATTGATTACAACTAATGTTGTAATGTATAGATTCATATATAGAATTTGATTAGAATGAGAAAAATTCCGTTATAGGTAAGTATTAAAGAATCATGTTAAATAATAATCTTGAGGCATCCAATAATTCCAATAATGATCGTGTTCAATGATAATCGAAAAATATCTTAAAAGTATTCACTTGGTACAGTAAATATCATAAGCCGATATCAGTTAAACATTAACTATGTAGTTTACGTATATTTAATGAGATATTAAATGTCCATGCGCCTTGCTTCAAGGAATTTAATGATTTTAAATGCCTAATATAATGAAATATAATCTCTGCGTCATAACAGTAACCATCATCATGGATATATACATATATATATATATATATATATATATATATATAATACGATGTTATGTTCATTATAAAATTATATCTTCGCATTATAAAAATTATAAAAATCCTTTTAACTTGATAAATAAATAAAGAATAAACGTTAAGTGATTGAGACAGCTTGTTAATTTTCTTCATTACCAAATCAATGTGTAGTTCCAATGTACTCTGGTCCCAAAATAATGGCAGATTTTACAATAGTAACCAATAACGAAAGGCTTAATCCACTATCAGTATGCAATTAGCTTTTAATTAATTAATATATTTGATTGAACCAAAATGAGGAGTCTCAATCACGGTATTATCGAGTTGGATATCAATGCAATTATATTACCCAGCAACGCATGTGCGCTAAGGCTAGTGATTTTCTCACACAGTCCATCTTTCGCTATTTGCATATAGATTTCTAAATTACCAACACAAATAACACGCGCGTCTAATATTTATGCTCCTAATATTATGTATAGGATTGAGCTAATTATAAATATTTTAGAAACGGATAAAATCGCTAATGCCAAAGCATGAGGGGCTTAGCCTAAATTGTCATCATTTCATTTTATTACATTTGGTTGTTAATATTTAAGAAAACAAAGAACTTATCTACAAATGACCGCTGCACGAAGGCTCAAAAGTAGTAAAAAAAAAAAAAAAAAAACGATTGCGCCTCAAGAAACTTTACTATAATTAAATGAATGGCTAGCGACATTAGTAATTATTTATCAGTTTCAACACATTCTCATCATCCTACGAGTCATGGAATCCCTATGTATATATTAATTCGTAAATCGTATTTAAAGAATTGCAAGACCTTTTGCCTAGACCTTTTAATTAATACTTGACCTTATAAATCAAATAATCTACAGCAAGTCTTGAAAGAGTATGCAACTATGCAATTATGCAAAATCCTGACATGGGCGACGGTAGAACGCTTCCCCCGTTTAATCGATCTCTTGTTGTACCTCAGCATATTTATAATATTATTGCTCCAGGTGGAATGCTTTTAGAAGCGACAATTCATAAAGGCAAAATATATTCATTAATTATTTTCTTATCGCAATGTCTTTGAAGACAATTTAAATACTGTATACTTGTGATTTTCCGTTAATTACATATGAATTTTGTGTTCTCTTCTTTAATTGACTGACTGCGTTGGTCAATATAGATCGAAATACTGATTTTCATGAAATATATTCGTACAGATTTATTATTAATGATAAACTTCATGTTGTTATTTATATAAATTAGCCAATATCATCTGTTATGGAATATACTTATTACTTTACCAGAATTGAGTATTGCGTTTCGTACATTACGTCAGTTTACGCACGATGTCGACGATATTTGCATGGCCTCAGTCATTCCGACTGCGGAACTCAACTGTAATTTGTAATGGAGATTCCAGAATCGTTGGACATGCATATATCGACAATAGTGCCCATTACTAAGAAAATTGCTGATTGAGCGGGCGACTTGTACGGGGACCGCCTTCACATTCCGGAGGAAAAGGAAATATGTACGTCTCGCCCACCCATTCTACTAATTTTATATCTAAGCCAATTGAACGGTAAACAGTTTATTCAACTCATATACGAATGAAGCTTGCATAAATTTCTTTTTTCTTTTTTTTTTTTTTTTTTAAGCACTTGTAAAAAACATGTATAATGTTTTTGCAGTTAAATAAAATGTGCGAAAGTGTGTTCGACGTTGTATTATTTTACATAAAAACATGATAGTAATTAATATTAAAAAAAACACTTTACGGTTAATTTTATTATTATTGCGATAAAACTTTATGTAACGAGTGGCCTCGAAAAAAATACGCCGAAAAAAGCTATATTCGCTTTATCAGTAAACAACCAAATTTCAATGAAGAAAGAGGCTTCAATTTTAATTTGAGAATTTATATTAAAAACAATTTTTTATACTACAAAGATTCCGTATGACGTCAACGTCTATTTTTGTTAGATTAAGTATGTTATTCAAACACAATATAATTATAAAACTCGCGCTTGTATTCATTTCTGTCCCGTTCTTCCTGCTATAGGATATATCCTGATATAGGCCTAAAATTCTAAATGACAAAGACACAATCTAATTCAATAGCAACGAGATACATGTAAAGTTGTAAAAAGTTGTGTATTCAAGAAAATTCGACCGAATTTACAAGTCTTTGGTAACTTATAATTTGAAAATATTGATAAATCGTTTATTCAAATATATCAAAGGCACAGGACATTAGATGCATTCAAATTTTCTTAACATAGTTCGGTAATAACTGGGTAAACAAATCTTGCGACTCGTAGTTTAATTGCCATTGATTTACATTGACGTAACAAAGTATTCGCACGACAATGACATCCACTTTTTCACGAAGGACTGCAGGAGTCAATCGTGTCGTTTCATCTCTACGTCAACGGATATACGAACTGAGCGTGATACCGGCGAATTACACAAAGTGAAAAAGGTCTATCCGCGTTTTCCATTAAGATTCCTCGCAATCCATTAACATCTTATTTATAATCCGTCGGTCGTCACAGCATCCCCTCTACTTATAATACGCGCTACCGTATAGCGCGTAAGTCGCTTGGCTCCACCTCCGCGTCAAATGCTCCCCCCCCCCAATCCCCCATCCCCCATCCCATCCCACCTCCCCAAACCAGTCATCATCGAGAAAAGCGTCACGGATATGTCCGAATGATCGGTGGAACGAAGGTAAAAGAGTTCCTCCCGACATTCTTCGTCACTCCTCGGCTCTATCCCCGGCTCATCTTTTTCATTCCCTCGGAGCTTGTGCACTTGCTCTTGCCTCGCTCAACTAAGGTGAGAAGGCTTAACGCACGCATGATCCGCTTATCGAAATCATTTGCTGACTGTTAGCGCAAGATGAGCGAGAAGGATATAATTCCTGCGATGCGTCATAATATGCTAATTAGCATATTATTGCGCTGCCGAATAGACCGGCACCCCACGATACGATGTCGCGGCATCCGTGCTCTATATACCTTAGCAACCCTGTGTGCACACGATCGAAGATGAGGTCGATCCGATGGGATTACGGACAAGCTTGAGGCTTTTAATTTAATCAAATGAAACATTGGATCGAGCGATTTGTCATTTTAAATCGTTGGTGCATGTATTGCTTCGTGACAGCTGGATATCTCTCGAAGACTCTCGTGAAATATGATGTATGATGCAAACTTTGTGACCCAAGTAATAATTATATGGAAATTGTAGCTTGGAATCGCTAATTTTCTTATTCTACGTAAGTTTCTAATGTCAATTGCCTTTGGATCTCGTGGATGTTGATTAAAAATGTACTTCGATAGTGCTTAGTGTGCAAACATTATAATTAATTGTCCTGTTTATTCGATTCGACTTGCAAAGAGTTTATAGATAATTGTAAGATCCTTTAAATGCAAAAGAATTAAAGATTAAGTTTTCAAAATGTACGAAAGATTATGAATTTGTATTTATGCTTGATAAGTAGTGAAATATTGAGAATGGCATATTCTTCTGATTTCGCCTATATATATATATATATATTTATGGCAATCGGGACACAAAATTATTCCGATAATTAGAAAAACAACAACACTGGCTGATTCAATCAAATTTAAAAGAAAAAAAAAAGAAAAAACTTGAAACGTAAAATAACTTAATTTCTCGCTAAAAAAACAATTGACTAATTTCAACGATGCTAGGGTTAATGATAATTTTCATGGTGTCGTATGCCTTCACATATCCAGTTATTATTCAAATGACATAACTTTGCATCGAAAATGTTTCGAGTAAATACAGTTAAGCACGCTCGAGTGTACGCGATAATAATTTATTAAAATTGCACTATCGTAACCACATACCTTTGAATAACGATCGCAAAAGAGCCGAACAGGCAATTACATTCGCACAGAGCCGCACGTGCCAAAATATCGCTCACTTATGTCAGCAGTTTTTTTTCTTTTATCACAAGTACATCAGCAGCAGCAATCGGACGGTTATTCACGGCTCCTTACGGGAGCGTAAACCTGAGTTATTGTGACAGTGGTTATTTGTAGACGCGGCCACTTCTTCTTTGCCGCTTAAAATTCGTTAACTGTGTATCATTCTTCTCCAAGAACTCGGGGACGACATATCTTTACGAAAGGGACCAACGACATTGCGGGGCATTAAAATTTGAGGAGGAGGGCTCCGTTAACGAGACACGCCAAGTATCGAAGATCTCCGGATGCACGCGTGACGACCAGTCCGAGAAGTTGAAGTGACGCGGGGCATCTACCGCCGATGATCGCGATCCGAGCGGACTTTCATCGTCGAGAGGTCGCCGAGGCCCGGGTGTGCATTTAAGGTGCTTCTCCTCGACTCGTCCTTGTCGCCCTCCCTCTCGCCACCATATTGACTTGTGTGGTCGTGTCATAGATGGGAGAGGATGAACGACCTGCCGTGATGAATACGTATTTTAATACGCGCGGATTCTACATATTCACCCCCTCCCCCCCCCACCCCCCCCCCCCCCCCCCCCCCCCCCCCCCCCCCCCCCCCCCCCCCCC
>NW_011948426.1:1632203-1697491 GCF_000503995.2 Ceratosolen solmsi marchali | reverse complement strand
AATCTTAACGCCTTTTTACGTACGATAGCAAATGGCTTTGAATGCCGTAGGATTTGCGCGTTCTCCACGTTGACGGCTGTTTTACTTTCTTGACTGATATGGTTTTTAATAATATGACGATGTCGTGGATAAATTTTGAGTTTGTCATTTAACCGTTAGCTCGTTGAGTTTCGGCATTTCATAATCTTTAGACATTTTTTTTTAACAGCCTGCCATTGAGATTCAAAGAATAACAAATATCTCACGCTTCAATCCTTTGTCAACTGAAAATCCACTGCATTATGTAACAACGAGTGCTGAATTTATCGACTCGTCAAAACTTAAGATACAATTATATTTCAGAATATTTGTAATATATATGTACATCAGTTTTACATGAGCAACAAACGCTGCAAGAACGACTGTTTTATTATTAATCAGAAGAAGTGCCGGAGCGTCCAAATTAATATTCTAAATTCATCAAATACTATACGATGCAAATAGTTCGTATAATGAAAAGGAAAATATAAAATTTCCTTGTACAAAGACATATTAATTACAAGAAATTTTTATTTCGTTAAATTTAATGAAGTAAGCCTAACGGAATATGTAAACAGAATGTGACTGATTATTATAAAAATAAGAGTACGTGTGTAGGTATCGATAATGTCAAATCATCGATTAATCGAATTGAAAATATATTTGTTTAACAACGAAAAACAATAAAGTAAGACTTTATTTGCCACGTTTGAAATTTCATATTACACTCTTAGAAGCAATTGCCATTTGTCAATGCAAACTTCCTTTTGCATAAAATCACCCACGCAGGAATTTGCGAGCATTAAATAACGCTCTCATTTCACTTTCAATAAATCCATCAAATTTCGAGAGAGCGAGAGAGAGCGAGAGAGAGAGCGTGAGAGAGAGGGGGGAGATAAAAAGAGGGAGAGAGAGAAAGGGCCGGTGAGAGAGGACGGCAAAATTCTTCCTTGGACGTGGCATGAAAAGCGCCAATTTCGCGCGCTTGATCGCGTGCGGAAAAAATAACCGCGGACGACTAATGAAACAATTATGCGACGCCGGCAAAAAGCGGCGGCAAGACGCGACGCAATAATTAATTGGACGTCGGCGAAAGTGACCGAGACGCCGGCTAATTGACTGCAAATCTCCCCCGGGCGGTTTTGTCCTCGCACCTTTTATTTCCCTGTGGCCCCTTTTTGCTCCTCTTGTTCGATCAATCGCTCGCTTCTGGGAACGACAATCGACGCTCACGACGACGTCTCCTCCTCCTCCTCCTCGTCCCCCCCCCCTCTCTCGACCAACCCGACCAACTTCCAATTTTCAATTTTTCGTTAGCCGATGCTCTGGTTTTTATGCAGTTTTTTAGGTGATATTTTGGTATGTCGACTGGCTCTTTGTATCCAAATGGATTATCTAAATTGTTGGAACGACCCTTGACACGGGCTTTTCTTTGCGTGTCATTCTCCATCGCTTTTTAAAGAAACGAAGATGTTTCTCATATTATAATGTACATGAATTTTTTTAAGGATGCTTCTCTAATTTCCTCTAGCATTATCAATTATCAAATACACTCCAAAAATTATATTAACTACAAAGAAGGAAAGAAAAATTAAATTATATCTGACATTTAAGTATCAATTATAATCAATTACAATTCAGTATTACAACAAGTATTGTTGTATATAGCGACGATTAAATTTAAATATAATTCTATAAAAAGTGAATTATTTTTTACTAATTTAAACGCGAATTTGACCTACATCGAGTACCTTTTTAATACATTTTTTGAAACTGTTGATAATTATAGCTATAGGTTTATAATTATCATTAATTGTATAATAATTATAGCATTCAAAATGAAAATTAATATGTTCCACAAATTGTTGATAAATGTATAAAATACTCATTCTGTTAATATTTAGTTATAGTTCAATAGAGGATATTTAGAGATGGTTTTTATCAACTCGATATTCAATTTCGCCTAATAAAATATTGACCTTCAATCAACGCGCATTTTACAATCTCGTCGACCGAATACATTAAACGAAGGATTTAAAGGGCGAAAAATAAGAATTTATATTATTCTAAATAAATTAAAAATAGTTATACTTTTTACTTTGCTTTTATTGTGATAAGTTTAACTATGTGACAGATTGAGTAAGAAAATAATATATAATCGATTTCTTCATCGTTCGTTCTCAAACTCCAATTAAAAATATTTTTATAATCATAAAAATAATATAAAAATAATAAATAGATACGAATTATAATAAATTATAATAAAAGAAAATAGGAAACAGTTTCTATATATGATGTATTCCTATATCATATTCGATTTTTCTAATTACTCTGTACAATAAAACAATATCACATTCCATTCTCTTACACATTCCCAACTTTCTCATATATTTATTGTCTTTGTTTCTCATATACTTATTTTTTTCTTCCCAGTGGAATAGTAGTTACTACAGTGTCCCGATTACGGCATTCGCAAATGGAAAGAATCTATCGGTTCATTCGATCGGCAATGGTGTAACAAATACGCCACAAACCTACGTATATTTCTTTCCCGCGGGAAACCTATTCCAGTCTCTCTCTCTCTCTCTCTCTCTCTCTCTCTCTCTCTCTCCCTCAAACGCAAGCGCGTGTGCTCTCCTACTATACATGCAGACAAGTCTGTGTATTCAACTGTGTCACACACAGAGCAATGATATGATGACGTTGATTGTGATATGCAAATCGGCTGGTCGCCTAATGAATATTTACTCAGCGAGGCCAAAAGAGCGAGAGCATAAACGTGCGCACGCACGCGCACATGAGAAAGAGAGCGATAGACAGGGAACAGAAACGTATCGATAGTACTCTTCGATTAAACGTATAATTTTCGAATTAAACGTCTCGATGAAATCGTTAAACAGTCGACGCATGCAAATCGGGTTGAGCGGCATCGCCTGGACGAACGTGCGTACCGCCTAAAGAGAGCACATGCCTTCAAACTCGTTAAGGGTGACTATTTTTGACTACCTAAGCGAACACTTTTAGACCCTGTAATTATTTCGGTTCCCGCGGTCCTTGTCCTAATGGGCACTCGGTGGTTATTTTTTATAATTATCTTCGAAAAGCTATAGACTTGCTCATCTTCTTACGTGACGCAGTGTATCATTCTAGCGTAAAACTGTGATAATACAAAAGCAAACAGTTATAGATCCACGATCCTCTAGCCTCTAACTCTGGGTTTATTGTTTGCAGTTCGATGAAATTGCAATTAAACCTGTAAAATTACCAATTGTAATTGTGGGCGACGCTCGTAAACGACAAGAGCGATGTTTTAAAGTACGCAATGTTGTAAGGACAATTGAAACGAGTGTCGCTTAAATTGTCGTCACCTAGGTAAAAGAAAAATTCTGTCCCAACATTCGAGAATTTTCGAATTATATTAAATTTATTACGAGATATAACGTTATTAAATGGAAGATAAAAAATTTATTGTTCAATGTGAAAATGTAAAAAGTTATGTTTACGAGTACGTTATGAATATTACGAACCTTAATTATTTAAGAGAATTAATTATCGTTTTAACTTGTTCTAATTTATAAAATAAATTTGTTACAATTCGGAATATATAAACTAAGTAAGAGAAGTTAATTATAATATAAGCGGGGTTTAAATTTAAGGGAAATCAATAGGGCTGGGAATTATTAGTATAAGAAATTTTTAATGTATGTTATTCTACATAAATGAGCCAATCAGAAATAATAAGAATAAAATTGCACTTAACTGAATTTAAACGAAGCCTAATGTCGTTTCGTAGAGTTATCATAATCGGAAAATCATTAGTTGAATATAAAAAGAAATCTTTAGCTTCAACTTTTATACTTTCCGTCTGATTTCAATATAGAAATATTCTTTATTACATACACAAGTATATGGAAATGAAAAATTCATTTTAATATCTTGCCATCTTGGCTACGTAATGAAAAGAGGTTTAGTACAAACAACGGACTAATAATGCGTAATATTGCAGATCTTTATTTTCCTTTTGAATGGCTTCTATGTAAATAATTTAAGCTCGAATTCATTGGATTGTAGGGGGTGGGAGGGGAAATAATAACGTAGCATACTACCGAGTTAAATGTAAAAATAACCAATTTATATGGTTTTTTTGTTTTTATTTATGAAACATAAAGGAGCAAAAATATTTTGCTAATTAACTTATTGATTGAAAACAAAGAAATGAATAAATAAAAAGAAATTTTGTACAGGGTAAATGAAAAGTAATAAATTCAACTTTTATTTGATAAAATGCCATTCGTATCTCTGTCGTGTATTCAGCGTTTGTTTACTACTTAAGATAATATTTATTATTAAACGGAGCTCATTTAAAAGACATAAATTTATTTCAACGCATAATAATTTTCAAATATTATAAATATTAGAAATTCTCGATTCTAATTGCCAAATTCATTGTGTGTTTCCTATATTCTGCATTATAATTGCCACATATAAATAAACTTATTACAGATAAATAATCATTTAATGAATAGAAAAAATTAAAAAAAAAAAAAATAATAAATAAAATAAAATAAAAAAATAAAGAAGAAAAGTACTTTCAAAATCGACTTAACTATTATTCTGTAATTATTAAATTTGCTTCACTTTTATTAAAATCGAATCTTATTATAAACACATAAATATATGAATTATATTAAAAATTACATTAATATATTTTATCAGCGCGTGATTCTAATTAAAAATTTACGCATTATAAATAAATAATACCAATGATAATACTCAATGAAGAAATAATGGAACAAAGTTTAGTTTCATATTCTCTATCTGACGGAAAATGTCTATCGCTAAATCTAGCTGCTTATTTAATATTTTACCGTTTATGAATAATTTTATTTTCAATAGCAAAAGAATTGTAATTAAATATATATATATATATATATATATATATATTTTAAAGTTTAATAAAACTTTAGTTAAAATTGGTATATTATAATTTTTCGATACACTGATTAATATTAACAACGATATGATTATTAAATTAGTCATACAACCGAAACGTCTATTAATATTTAATCTCTAAAAATTCTCAGATTTAACAGACTCCCGTCTATCAGTATTGTCATAAAAATCGATTGTATTCGTATTATAATTACGAGGAGTAACAATAATTTAAAATAGCTATCGATCAAAATACAGTCAACTCTCTTTTACTAATGCTAGAACAACACAACACAATACAAGCGAATGAATTAATCTAGCGATTCAATTAAGCAACACCAATGCACAACGTTATTTACCTTAATCACATTGTACAATCCGACTTTATTCTCATATCGTTCAATGGCATTGATAAGTGGGCCCCGTCCCCGCCCTCAAGCCCATCCATCCGTTCCCTCGCTCAAGACTAATTTCCATTGCATCTATTTCGATGACTGAGGCGAACGGGATGCCAAGCGTGAAATGAAAAAAAAAAAGAAGAAGAAAAAACATTGCTTCCTTTGAAAATCTATGGAGCGATGACTTTAAAGAAGCCCAGCGCAGCGTAACTCGACTTTCCGCGAAGGGTATAAATCACAGGAAGGCCGCTGACGCCCTATGAGATACAAAGTCGGGCCGAGCTAAATTAATAATAATATTATAATAAAGTCATATCAGTGCATTAAGTGCAGAAGAGGTAAACCGGTTTTTCAATGCGCGCGCGCACCTCGGCAGCCTAGGGATACGAGGCTTTCTTCGAACTTACAAATGAAGCGCCATAACGAGGCCGGATACAAAGGAGCCACCGGAGACGCGCGAAACTCGTCTCCTTCGCCACCTATCAAACACTCGAAGATTATCTGCTATTGTCCGGCCCAATGTCACGATTCCCCTCTCACCCGCAAAAGCGCCCGCTTCTCCACCCGCCATCGGACGACCGATGCTAACGAGATGCCGAGGAGCCCCCAAAGCTGGATCAAAACTTGTCCAACATCGATGCACAATACGCGGCCTCTCCTCGCTCCAGTCGCCTCAACGGCCCGACATAGCCGATGTTGTAACTCGGGCTCACTCGCCGTGGGACAATTCGGCCGGCCGATCGACCGAGTATCGACGTCCCGAAACTGCGCGGCCCGGACGCGGAGGCGAGGCTGCTTTTCGGGCGAATCCTAACTAAATGCGAACGTCAGCGATCTTCGCTGCCATTGTTCCCCTCGAACGAGAGAGGCCGATGGAGTTTAAGAATGCCATCGCTTGGCAACTCCAGGACTCCAGGACTACGCGGTTGCTACTTTAATCTTCCAAAGCTCGGCGAGGTTAGTTTAATTGGCTAATGAGCGAAACATGTGTTGGGCCGAGAGTGACGCGTGCATGGCCGTTAATCGGTTCTCCCGAGGGCACAAATCTCCTGCGCGTATTGATTTTTACGGAATTTTTATGTATCTCTTTTTATTATTATTTAATGCGCATGACGCTGACATTGCATTGTACTTATTGGAAGGGAAGCATGTTATTGTTAGTAATTAACGGTATCGAAGGGCATTTTTTATTAAATCGCCATCGCAATCCATTGTCGAAATAATCTCTAAGCCATCTCATTAAAAAAAAATGCCATTAATAGCATTGAAATATAATCGAACACGTCGGGTGAATTTTTTTTTTTTTTTTTTTTTTTTTTAAGACACACTATAAACATTTCAAAATTCAAATGGAACGATTCACCGTAGCGAAATCATGATTGGCAATCAACATAATATTGACAAATTTTTAACAACGTCCCGATCGTTACCAAGTAACAACTCTCACTGTTATGCTGAGAAACACCCATTACGGAATCCATAGCTTCCGTCGTTCTTACCATACACGTTAACAGAAAAGCATAAAGCCCCATCACATGCTTCATAAACGAACCGAATTGTTCACATCATCACACTGCGTATATATATATATATATATATATATATATATATATAAACAAACTTGGAATCGCGAACTCACGCACGCACTAATAATCTGGTGTTGTATCTTCCTCTACGGGACCACTCGCAAGGAACACGACGATACGATACTCGCGAGAACGTGAAAACGATCGTCAGGCCGTGTTGCACCGGCTTTCGCTCCGCGACTCTCGAAAGCGCGCGAGGGATAGAGTTGGTTGAGGCCGAATAAGAGAGAAGTTATACTCTCAGGTATACTCTCACCGCGCACGAGAGAATCAAGGAGGAAGAAGAAGAAGAAGAAGAAGAAGAAGAAGAAGAAGAAGAAGAGAAAGAAGAAGAGGAAGAAGAAGAGGAACAGTACGAAGGTGGGAGGAGGCGATGGTGGAGGTGGCGGGGGAGGTGAAGAGAGAGAGAGAGAGAGAGACAGAGAGAGAGAGAGAGAGGAGAAAGGGATACGTACCTCTTCCCCCGCCAGTTTAATCATCCAATAACATAACAATGTCATCCCCACGTATGCGCGTATATTCGCTGCCCTGGGAAGATCATAACGCAATCGTGGAATTCCGCGACTCTCAACGCCGCCTAATCCCCCAGCATTATGTACCGGACGGGGCGATCGGTATCTCGCTTACGACTCTCATTGAGTTCGCTATCTACGATCATCGCCGGTCATTTGCTAAATATTAATAAATCTGCGAGGCAAAGCCAGCGTTAAACTCGGCTATTACGCTCGCATTTATATTTGAGAATCCTGGTAGTTAGGAATCGGTAAATTAAATAAGTACTCTTGTCTTTGTTACTCGAGCACTGACGTACGCGACGATAATCTCGCCAGAGATATTCTCCGAAATTTAAACTCAAGCCAACATTACGGGCAGATTATTACAACGAAATCGTCATTATCTCTCTTTCCCATAATGCAAATTACTTTCAGCGACTGTGTTTCGGACATATAAATTTTATATGTCTTATTGTTATAGTCTAATGTCTGAAATTGTAAATTTATCCCTACGTTCCTATCACCGAGAACCAATGTTTTTACTGCTTTTTTTTACTATTGTCTTTCCTTGACCATTGTATTGGGTAATGCCTCTTAGAGTATTATTATATGCTTGAAAATACACAAATTTTGTGTTACTTCGTTCGTAGATTATTACACGAGCTTAAACAACCACATAGCACATGCAAATAAAAATGATCATGAAGATTCATAAATTTTTCATTAGAACATTAGAAATTTTGAAAATTCACCTTATCAATCGTGTATATAAGCAAGTACGTTCACACTTAACGGCCCAGAATTATATTACGCGATCGCACGAAGCCCCACGCCCGAGCTTTCCCAACAAACACTTAATAACAAAAAGCCCGAAAGGCAAGTCCCATCACGAATCGTTGACCGATTGATTATCAAAACATAAACTACAAGAGAGTGAGCTTAAAAAAAGTGTCGGTGGGACGCTCGAAGATGGCGATCGGCTCAAGGGAAGACAGGAGGAAGAAGGCACAATCGAATCAACAGCTGCCGAAGGCAACGAGAGAGATAGACCGGTGCCAAAACGACCTTCTGTCGCCAGGGAATCGGGGCAGCGGGTGGACGGCGACGGGGCGAGAGGGAGGGTGCAGGGGGAATGGCGGCATGTAAATCGGCTCCCTTTCCAATTCGGTCAGTTCCAACGGTACGTTCCTGATGAATGGAACTCCCTCGTAGTTGCCTATAATTGCACCGATTTCTTTTTTTTTTCACGCACACCCTCAATCAAGTCTACACAGAGATGAATTTCACCATGTACTGAACGAACAGAGGGGACCAATTGCAGCGCGATTCACTCGAGGCTTTTCGCTCGTTTTTATTGGCCGTTGATCTCGCTGCTGTTGTAAATCTTATAGGAAACTTTCGTCATATTCGGGATATTTGCTTTCGCTCCCCAATACTTATCGAATTAATTTCAATTCTATTCAACGTCGCTCTGTAAATATTCGCATAATTATACTCATCCCGAAAAGTATCGATAGTATTTTAAGTCGAATATGTATATTAAAGCGTCACGAAGACAATTATAAAAATACATATTCTTTTAGCATGAAAAAAATCCACAAATCTATAATATAAAATAGTATTATATGCATAGAAAATTAAAGTATAATGTTAATTTTAAAAAAAAAAAACTTGTTGCATTCAATTAGAAATCAATTCCTTTGTTCTTTTGGAAGGATACAAATGAAAGAATAGTTATCGAATATGCAGTTATTGAAGCTAATACGAAACTTCATTTGACATATCATAAATATTAATTATCATAAATCTACTGAAAATTGAATTCACGCCACGAATATTTTGAATTTAATTTACTAATCCTGTCACATTATAATGTAATATACTGATGATCTCTATGACCTTTCCATGCTCTTTTTCAAATAAACTATATATTATTTTTTCAATCTCTTATAAATTAATTAAATGCTTACCGATGTATAATTTCGCCGTAGAATTTTGCGTAGAAGAAATTTGCAATAATTTTTTTTTTCTTTTTATTTTTTTAATATTAAAATTCGATTATTAATTTATTTTCATGTTTCACGCTGACACGAACTTTTAATATGAACTTTCCAACATAACGAACACTGAAGAATGGGCCCAAATAAAATATTTATACATATCGTTTGAACTATTAATTTCAATGCAAAGAAAAGTATATTATAATCTTTTGAAATATCGCTCACTCTATTATAAGTGGAGTTTATTACCCAATTATAAGGTATTGTAGGATTGTTCAAGTCGAATATCAATGGCAAATGTACACAAATACCAGCTATTATACTGTAAAATACGAACTTATAATCCGAATATATCTTAGGCCAAGTAGTCAGAACTACACTTAGAACGAGATAAATTGTCTCGGTGTATCAATCCGCTAAACAAATTGATCATTAGCGTTTCTGCTCGATAATTACATACAAGAACAAGTTCCGGTATTCGAGTCACGAATTTAAATTAAACTTTAGAAGATGTTTTAGATACCCAATTAATGAACAATTAAATATTTTAGAAATTAATTGGAATAATAAAACAATAAATCAAATTTAAATGTACATACATGGAACATTACATTATATCAAATATAAATAATTATTAGCTTAGAAAATCAACATAATATTTTACTATTAACAATCCTTTTTAACAAACGATTCAATAATTAGTGTCAATATAATTAAAGTTTGGAATTAAACATCAATTAATTAACAATTAATTCAATTTAACTGTTTATTTAATAAAGATTAATATAATTTTTCGATGTTGTTTAATTTAAAAATGAAATTTTATCGCAATAATTGTAAAAGGTATGCTAAATAGTTCAAGAAATTAAATTTTATGATTTCTTTTTTCTGTTTTTTTTTTTTTTTTTTAATCGTAATAATTTAAATTAATCAATAATGTTGCAATTAACAAATACAATATGAAAGTGCTCATTGATCGCGCGCATTCTGAATTATTGTTAATTAGAAATCTATAGAATCTAGTTAGACGAAAATAAAGGAAATTCGTTTTGAAAAAGTGCATTCTACATTCACACATCGTTTAGATAAAATAACGAGACTTGAATAATATTGGAAAATAATTAACAATTTGATAAAAAAAAAAAATTATCAATTTTTATATGAAATAATTTAGTATTGAAATTGAAATATTATTAAAAAAATTTGAATCACTTATGTATTTATGTTTTGCTTTATATTAATGGGTTGTTTGTTATTATTATTATCTTTTTTTTTTTTTTACAAAAACCAATGAATAACCATAGAAACAGTATAAGCTATACTTGTTTATATTAAAAAAAAAGGCGTGAATTATTGAAACTCTTTTCAAAAAATCCGTTCCAATAAAAATTCAAATAATTTTTTAAATTCAATTTAAATGAACAATAAATTCATTGTATAACCGTAAATAATATACGAACATGGTGATTTATAATACAATATAGAATTCATAACGTGATCAAGAATATTAATCAATTTATCTTGCAAGTAAATTGATCGAATGATAAGCTTAGTACCTCGACTAGCGAATGACTAGGGTCAATCAAGAAACGACGGTCCTCAGTTTCATTTTAACTTATGATTTACTTTTTCGAGCATACTATGGGACTCTCATTAAACACTATACTTTTAAATAAACAATTAAATTATTCAGACTATTAATATAGGACTTGATATAATTTTCAAAAATTCATATATTATAAGTAGCAGCTTCTATAAAATTTCAATATAATTTTATAAATATCAATCGATAAACTTCAAACATAAATGTGAATTTAGCCTTATCCATTAACTTTTTTCAATTCCAGATAAAATAATCTGATCGTTTTACAATGATTCCATTAACAGCATATTGTGCCAAAAATTATTATTTATTAAAAATACATGTATGTCGATAAAACTTTGATTCATTATTAACTCTCATTGAGATTATTAGCAAAAGTTTCAATTTTTTTTTTTATACAAAATCATTAATACGTAATTTAAAAACTATATTACAAATGCCGAATAGTAATATAGAAAACTGATAGTAATAAATGTAACTGCTGTGACAAATACAGATTATGTTGCTATGATTTAGCAACATAAAGTTAATCCACATTTACACGATAGGACAAAGTCAATTGTAAGCATGCCGAGTTTGAATATTATTTTGATCTAAATGCATCGATATTATATGGCATTGATGGCACATTCCTCCATTGTCGTTCGCGTACCTTATCTCAATTTATAATTATAAGATAGAATTTAATCGCGACTACTCGCTGATACTGCGCTGACAACGGCCAATTCGCGATTTTGAAATTGAACAACCCGTTCCGAAATTGCGCCCCACGCATCCAGGCGAAAAAGTCCGGAAATCTCCCGCTGCGAGGGAATCCAACGGCCCTCGCGTAAAACAAGCAGTAACGACGATAAATAGGGCTTCGCGAACTTGGAGCAGCTCTATCGAAAATCCGCATTTCGCGCATGCGTGCATCGAGTGCGTATACTCGGCGCTTGTATTATGGTAAACGAGACATCTCGAGGTATCCTGCCAGTCAAGAATGTATCCCGCGCGCCCTTTTTCTTCCTCTTCTCCTTCCCCATCGTCCTCGTTCTCGTCCTCGTCCTCGTCCTCGTACTCGTCCTCGTCCTCTACCTCCTCCTCCCTTTCCCCGTTGTCTCCGTTCCTCTTGTCCGGCGCTCCTCCGCTTCTTTCTTTTCCCTCTCATTTTCATTTCTTTTTTATTCCTGCTCCACGACCGCGCGGTGACCAAGGGACATTGGCATATATAAAGTAGGAGCGCTATTCCCAATGCTTAATGACGTAGTTGCGCGTGCGTCGAAGGTCTGCGCACGACGCTGATGTAAAGTTTGGAATATCTTTTCTTTTGTCCTAAAATACTTCGTTGCTTCGGATGGGGCATTCAATTCGTCGAGTGTCGTGAAATTTTTGTTCGTCACTTGTTCTCGCTCATCACCCGCCACTCTTTACATTATAATTATCAATAAATTTATTAAATTCGCAGACATTACGGTACCTCATTTGTGTTGCTTTTTTCGGTAATATTTTCATTTTCTACCAATTTTGTTTGTACTCGCGTAATTGCGTAGATTGGTAGAATGTCGATAGGTAATTTCTAAATTTTCGACAACTACAAATATTACAAGAATCGGTACGATCAATGATACGAGAAACTTTAGGATAATCTAAATATTCTTTATCGACGGCTTCAAACACGTGCAAATTATTGGAATATTTTGTTTCACTTAACAGTAACATTAGTAAACGGTAATTAATTTTAAAATGACATTTTAAATACAGCTTTTTGTCCCTTAATGAATAAAGTTGGTAAAGGGACTTGCTTTTAAAGGAAAACGTAAAACTCGTTATCTTCATAAATCAACATAAATCTTTATTTCTTTGTAAATAAAAGTACTTGGAGCTTTCAAATTTATACAGTATTATATCGTCTAATATTAATAAATGTGTCAATTAAAAATAAATAAATTTATATATAATATATATATATATATATATATATAGACACGGCTCACGATATTTAATCATTTTATCTCGGACTAAATATTATAATTGTTGAGCTTTTAATTGTAAATTTAACATTTATTTTAATTTAATGCCCATCCACGCTATTACGACCAAACAATCTCAAAAATAAATCTACAAATTTTGATAAAATAATGTAACATCTGAGTATACTAATTATGTCATAAATATACGACAAAGAATCTATTGCAATGAGAGTATAATGAATGACAGACGGCTGAAAGAAACATTCCCAGAGTTGTAATAACAGTCATTGTGAAAAAAGTAAAAAATCGACAACCCGATCTACGGATGACCCAAAAAAAATGTATTCCACTAGCCCGGAAAAAGTTTTCGCAGGAATTTCTATTGTACACGAACGAGCTCGCCTGCATCGACTTGCGTGCTTCTCTTCCTTTTGCGATGTTATTTATTTTTATTTATCTTTTTCCTTGCGTTTATCACATGCGCACTCGCGTTCCATACTTGCTTGCCTATATACATCACGAGAAAGAGCTTCAACGTCGGGATCACGTCGAATGCGATTTACGATAAAAGACCTTGGGAAATTGCCAATTAGCGACTACCGAATACGATTTTACAACTAATAAGTGGATAAAGTCGAATTCTTCTTCTTTTTCTTAAAGCGAATCTAACAAACTGAAAAGCATCCCAAATATATTGTTCAGGCATCGAGGGTTGGACTTGATTATTTTTATGCTTAACAACAATAATGAATTTTTTTTTAACTGTGCATTAGTTTTCATTAATTATAAATCACACTGAGATTCAATGTCTAATATATCGTATAATTGTATAATATATACGAAATTATTATTATTATTAGATTAAAAAATTATGCAACGAAATTTTCGTAAATTTATAATATATAAACAAAAAAAAAATTTCATCAATAATTTAGTCAAATTCTTTTAATTTAATCAATACTTATAAATAAATTAATGAATACAATTTAATGCATTAAATTAAAAGATAACTTTGCAAATATACCAAAGATTATCTTATATAATTAAATAACAACTGATTAAACTTAACAAGATTTTTAATATTTTATTACCCGGTTACATATTTGACTATTATTCGTCTTTAAAAATCGACTTAATGAATGTATTATCGGTAAATAATATATTAAGGGTTATTATCTAAAAGTATACATAATTATTCCATTAATTTTTATTATCTTAATATCTAAATACTTAATATCTTGGCTTATCGTTTTATAACGATAATACGAAAACATAATTTACAATTAATAAAGGTAAATAATAGACTCAATTGTATACAATTTAAATGTGAATATACGCATATGTATATATATATATATATATATATATATATATATATATATATATATATATACACAGTGGATAACTTAATAAATCTAGCCCTTAAAGCATAAGATTTCAATTTCTATTTGTATCTTATACAATAATTTTATTATGAAAAAATTGCATTAATATATTAATATTAATAATAATATTATTAATTAATTCTATTAATAATAGAATTCACTGACTTCGTAATAAGGTATCAATTCCTTGTTATAGGCATTAGAAAACATTTGAATTTTTTGTTCTTTTAGGTGAGACAATGGTTAATTCAATTTATATTAATACATCGAACTCGATATTTATTGTCTATTTAACTGATTAATGATATTAACAGATAAGAGGACGACCGATGAATGCATACTCTGGTAAATTTTAAAATGTTAAAACATTAACGTGTCTTTATTGTATATAAAATGTTGGCATCGTATTCAATTATTATTTAAGCTATGAAAAAAAAAAGTTAATTGTTAATTTAATTAAATACAAAGTTTATTTTTCAATTATTTTTAATGAATAGAAATTTGTAATGAATATTTTATCGACATTAAAGACAATCCGATACAATTTATATCGAAAATATATTGTATTATAGAACGGATGCTATAGAAAACATTTGTGTAGCCGCTAATTCATTTTTTAACTTTGGTCTATGTAGTTTGTTAAAATAACTTTTGAATCAAATGCTTTATAAAATTTACAATTTTTCGTATTATCGGGAATGGAATTTCCTTTGTTTCCTAAAATAAAATATATATCACTTATGTATTCAATACAATGTTCTATAAAATTCCATTAAAAATGTAGGTGATTAAAATATTTTGAAATTTTATCTTAAAAACAAGAATGATTCTAGTTATTCCAATTATTCCTGTTTCCTAAGAAATAATGCCTATTAGTGACAAATTTTCATTTGCAAATCTGCTGAATTAAAGTACATCTAATATTTTCATACCGATATGATCGGTATGAAATATTATCGATATAATCATGATATATTATATCATTAGAACATGTTAATCCTAATTTTATCAATTGAATACTTTGTCAATTACACAACGACATGTTAAATCAAACAAGAGAGCTTATTCTTTTCATGAAAAATTTATCAATGTTCGTTTGTTCTTAGTGAATTGGTCTACGATCGTACAAAGTTCCGTGTGAATATATTAGTGAGTACCGCAGCTCGTTTCAGAATTCCCTTACAATCATTTTTAAAAGAGTTGTTAAAATGTTCCTTCGAAACTTTAAACAATAGGTACTTTGTTCCTCGGTGCCTATTATTTTTTATTCGTACATTGTTTGCCAACAATAGTTCATTATTGACCCTATAAAAATACCAAAAGCCAAACGTATCTCATAACTGCCCACTTTCTATTTTTTTTATCATATTAGCCTCATTATTTACCCTCACCATATCCACAAAGCCAAAAATCAAATAGTCACGTCTAGTGAAATATAGTGCTAAATTACCCATTACGTTATTTTTCTCTCGATTCTTAATTCACGATTACTTCTGACGAACGAATTCACTTCTAACGATTAGTCACTTGACATTACTTTATATTCAAATATCAATGATATAAAAACAAAAATGGACTGCCCTTTTAATGGCACACATGCACGCGCTTATTTATCCCTTCAATTATCATGGAGAAGAGAAATGAAATCGTATGAAAATTGCGAAACTCAAGCGAATTAGATTTTTCATATGTTTATGTTTGTCCTGCGATATGTAAAATTTGGTACATCTTTTCGCTGATTTGGTAAATTATATTGATACGGAATAGTTTTGAACATTCTTATAAATAATAGTCAGTCGCCCGATCATTGTAATTGTTAGAGCGCACAGAAAAGGATTATTACGAATTTAACGTATTTGATTGGTTAATTAACGTACGTGTATTATTTATTACACATGTATATTTGATACACACGAAAAGTTGATAAATAGTATCTCATTTGGCTCAAGTCCTAAAACATTCAGTTTCGCGTCTCCCTCTGTACTATATTAATAGAGTAAAACATTTAAAAATGGCCTCTTAACATTAAATATAATAAACAACATTAATCAATTTTGACTAATTTCATTTTAAAATATAATTTGGCTTAAACTAACGTCATTTAATTAACTTCACAATTTAAAATTAGTCTTACATAATGATCCTATTAAATTTAAAATTAAATCCCAGTACAATTAATTTTACGTAATTAAATCTTACATTTTCATTCTCCAATTTCATTTTGCCAATCGTATGGCAAATATAATAATGAAAACTTTACACGATGAATAAATTGCTATAAACATTATTTTATATAAATATCTCTTAAATGTGTGATGTCGAAATGTTAAATTGAATGTTTTGATAAAAATTAAAAAAATCTGGCTTCAAATCTTGTTAACAAATCGCTGTCATGTAATTAATTATAAATTGAAATTTGTTCAACTGGATTATCATAAAGGAATATATCCTCGTATATACATTATAAGAAAAATTTATGAGCATATTCAAAATTTGAAAGGCAATAGTTATTTTATCTTTTATCATTTAAATATCACGTAATATAAACATTAAATAGATAATCTGTAAAAAAAAAAAAAAAAAAAAAAAAACGATCTAATTTTTCTTCGCGTTTCAATAAATTTGGCGATCTATTTTCCAAAGTAAAATCTTAGAATTTCGAGTTTTAATGAAGCATTTTATATTATCCGTCGGTTCTTATATCAAGAACTATAAGCATTTTCTATCAATATCACACCACATCGTAGAGACAGGCAAGACTTAACAAACAAAACATGTACTACTGTATTTTAAAATGTACAGGTATCGTTTTTTAAAAAAAAAAAAAAAAAAAAAAAAACGAGTCGTGGATTATTAAACAAGTTGTTTATTTGACCTACGTAAATTCCATGCCGATTTGTCCATCTTACAACTTCAACACATATAAGCAAGGGTATTTTACATATTTGTCCATCTCTCATCTCAACGGCTGCGTAATTAGTTAAACTGAATTTAAATTATAAGCCATTACAGTGTCCACCTAAAAAAGAGAATTAATTTTTTGTTAAATATTCGCCTTGAATGAAAAGAATATTTATAATGCGAACAAACGTATGATAAATTCAAATAATTTCAATAGCATATTATTCTAACGGCAATTTTTCAATTCTCCTACAATACTCGTGAAATTGGCGCCTGTGATTAAACGAAACTGAAGAGTTTATTAGTATCGCTGGATAAGCTAAACAACAAAATCGTGAGCTCTTTACCACGAATGGCGACTTATTAAAAATGCCCTTTAAATATGTTCCCTTATTATTTCCATAGAATTTATCGAGCTAATCAAATGTGAGATTTCCATTGCGAAGGACATTTAATGAAAGTTTGAGAAAAGTATTGAATAATGGGTCATTAGGGCTAATCCTCCAAACCGTCTCGCTAAAGAATTGCTCAAAAAGCCACACAATGCGCACAATCATGTCGTAACTCATCGATAATAACCGTCCGTAATTAAAAAATAAAATAAAATAATATGAAATATAAAGAATGAAAAAGAAAAGTAAGAAACGGGCAAAAAGCGCTCAATCTCACTGGCAATCGGAGACGTCAACATGGAGTCAAGGCGCGTCGAGTTACGCACATTAATAGTCGATATAGTGAAGCCCCGCTCGGAGGCTCGCGTCTCTGGCCTTAAAAGACGCGCTCCCGCGTCACTTAAACGAGCTTGCGAGGGGAGCTTTTTTTGTAGCACGCGCGCGAAAAGAAATCGCGCAATTTATTGTTCGGCGATTGGTATGCGCGGCTCGGACTCGTCGCGCACGGCTAATGAGCCGACGTGACTCTGCGGCCAATTTCACCTCGGACGTTGACGTCTTCATTTTCCGCTCAACTCGCTCCGAGGAGCTCATTTCATTGCCACGGTGGGCTCCCGTCGGTGGGCTCCCGTCAGTGGGCTCATTCACTTACACCCGAGAGCTATTGCCCTACGTAATATGCAATTTTTCCCCAGCCAGCAAAACGGACACTTTTATTCGGATCTTTCTTTCTTCGTTTCTCTCCCAGCCCGATGTTAATTATTGTTGATTAAGCTATAGCCCCTACGATATTTCCGTCCTTTGGCATTTGCGTTCCCTCCTCGCAGTCGACGACGTCATTGAACCTCCTTTCGATCGATATCGCTAATGATAGGTGTGATTTTCGTGACAATTTAGCGGTAAAAAAAAAATCGATGCTATCCCAGTAATATTCATCTAAGTTTTTGTTCTTTTTGATCTAAGTTCTCGTGTAGCGTAAGACATTGTTTTGCATCACTGCGAACTGTCGGATGATGTACTATTGTTCTGTCATTTTTAATAATGCGATGCTGTAACAATTGGCTCAATTAAATATTCTCCCCGACTCGTGTAAAGTCCCGTAATTTATGATTATTGAAAATTCATTATTTCCACTGTATTTTTATGCGAATAAGTACATGTACGAGCATTTCATTATCTTCATATTTATTAGCATGAAATTCCTTTAAATACTTTAATACAATGCCGTCAATAAGCGGAATTTCATCCCAATAAATCGAGATGTAGTACGAAAATATTTCGTCGAAACTTTATATAAATATTAATACTGAAACTACGGCGATAAATTGTGTATTCTTTGAAAATCAATTCAAGCCCGTTTAATTACATCTCGATCATTATAATATTATTAACTATCGATTATTTAATGGTAAATTTATTCTTTATAATCTCTGTATATTGCAAATAAATGGGGAAAAAATTCTTAAAAAAAACGTAGCTATCTTAATGTAACAATCCAAGCGATTTTTCCCCATTAATGAAAGAGACAAACGCAAAAATTAAACAACCAACGAACTTCTCGGTCCCGAGAAGAGAGCGTCCGATTGTAATGTAGTGTACACTCGCTTCTAAAATGTTAAAAAAAAATATTATCTTAAACGTCATCGGACGTTATTTATGCCGTTAGGTCGTTAAAATTATTTCATCTTACAATCTTCCTGCTCTGCAGAAGACTTCAGTCAATGAACTTGGAGCTAATCCTTGCACGTTAGCCTTAGCCCGTTTCAAGCTGCATAAATTAGCAAGAGGAACAAATATTATTAAATGATCTTTGCTATTTGTAGTCGGGTGAATCAGTGCCCCGAAAATGAATAAACTTTTTTCGTAAATAAACTCGTGGGTCGTCGAGTCGGCTCGTTTATTACGGCAAGGAAAAAGGTGGAAAAATACCCATGATACCTTTTCGTTAGTAACGAAGTATTTTCCCTCGACGTAGACTAAGTACAGAGGCGCCACTTTTTGTACCTTCTTTTTTCTTTTTTTTTCTCTCTATTGGGTACCGATTGATTCATTGTCTAGTCTTAGTGATTTGTTATTTTCTCAAGATCAAAGAATGAAAAATGTCGACAATGTTCGTATTAATAATATCGAGAATAATTTTTGTGCCTTAATGAACGATATTAAATTAATGCTTATAAAAGTGAGTTCACTTTGCCTGAGTATAAGCAACTTTTAAAGGCTGTTAATTATGTATCAAGATTTCAGTGCGATAATATAATGCGTTTCCAAAATGTTATTAACTAAGTGGATTATTACATTTTATATTTTCATTTCATAGTAATTAATCATATCCAACTACTTTCTTAAGTTTATGTTGTGTCAAATTATTATGGTGTATGTACATTTTCGCTAAATTGAATAGCTTGAATTTTAAACTTAATTAGTAATGTAACTATGATTAGAAAATTAATTTATCCTTGTAGTGAATTTGAAATATTCCATAGGAAATGGAAGGGAGAGAGAGAGAGAGAGAGAGTTACGTAATTGCGAACGTCCACTCTAAAAACATGAATTGAAGGAATAGTTATTGTTTTACCATTTGATAAATTCATCAGATGATATATAATTTTACATATATTCGTCACGTTTTATGAATATACAAATAAAACCATGCACATTCTGATAATTTTAAAAACAAATTTTAAGTACAAACAGACACACACACACACACACACACACACACACACATATGATTTGTATTTCTGGATAGAAATAAAAAAATTTCAAACTTCATCAACTATTAAGTATACATTTTATAATTAAAATTGATACATATTTTGATGATAAAGATCATTGACATGTTTATAAATGTCTCACTATACTCGGAAATATTTCATTTACTTAAAGTAGAGCAGGATAATTTCAAATATTTAAAATGCTATTAAAAAAAATCTTACAAAAACAAAATGTAAATTTATAAAATATAAATAAAAATATATTATTATGCTTATATACTATATTTAAGCCTAATGTACATCAACATTTTATTATCAATAAATTTCTTACTTATCGCCATAAATGTGGTAAACTAAACACTAACCGAATAAACTTAAAGTACTACAATTTCATTATTTTACTTATAAAATCACGTAATTTGTATAAAACAAATATATAAGAAACACTTCATTCATTATGAGCTTTCGCTCTCTACTATAAAAATAAAAGTTGCCGACCGGCTTTAAACATTTTTACATATTCTGACAAAGCAAGTATTTTATCTCCAATATAAAGTGGCACTTTATTTTAAAATAATTATGAGAGAATTGTAGTTAAGTTAAACTTATATAAAGTGTAGAGTTCCTTTCAAATTGTCAGCGCTTTGTCTCAGACTGATGGTACTTTCTTGCAAGATAAGCGCACTTTAATTCAACGCTGTACTTTCGGATGCAGTATAAGTAATCTTAGGGATTTCTCCTATCTGGATTTTATTTACTGTTCCCATAAAAGTTACACAAACATTCTTGTCCAAAATGTCTAGACATTATCAAATATCAATTAGCGTACGAAAGAAATATCAATACTTATATTAAATTTCCTTCTTTGACCATTATTAATATCATTTTCCTATATTAATATTTCCGTTTAAAGAATAACAACAACAACAACAACAACAACAATAACAATAACAATAACAATAATTATTATAATTATAATGATGATGATGATGATGATAATCATAATAATAACAAAAGTAATAATAATACCACGTTCCATAAGTTTCGTCAACAATATCAGGATTTTATTAGAAACTACAAATTAGAAGCTACAAATATCCAAAAAGTGCCGTTTACTCTTATATAAATATTAATAAAAAATTCTGTTTATGCGATGTTACTTTTTACTATTTAGGGCATATAATCATATTACGTGAGTAAATGACGTGTATAATACGTTTTATTTGCTAAAGCTGAAGACTGTAGAATCACGAGTATGCTGAGGAAGCATCAGATCTCCCATAAGACATGAAATTGTTAGTATGATAACGCAGCAGCCTCCTCTTCCTCGACGAGGAGCTTCAAGCGAGTTTCCGTAGTATGCGCCCATTGGGCAGCCTCCTCGGAGATTTCAGAGATTTTTCGACTCAGGCTTAACCACTACCATGATAAACGCTAACTCTACTTCAATTTTTCTAACAAAAGGGTAATGTGCCATTTCACTTGTTTCAACAATTAGTATAATTTTAATATTATTCATGTATCTGATTATTTTTAATGCCACCTTACAAGCACTCTAGAGTTGTGAAACAACTATTTGTTTGAAAGATTAAGAAGGCATTCTATAAAAATCATTAAACGATTATTAGTTGTAATAAAATGTCTTTTCATATACTAATAATAATCCGGTTGGTCAATCGTTAGTTACAGTTATATAAAGTAAAAACTGTATGGTCGAGCAATCCTGTATTAAAATATTTTCAAAATAGTAATAAACATATCGACGATTACTGAAAGCCATTTCAATAAAATTTAATGTTACAGTACTCTATTTTCCAAATTAAACACAATCAGTAATTGGAAATCGCATGAGATCTATCATTTCTCGCTAAATATGAATTAATTGCTGAGATACGGGCCGAAATTAGTGATAATACACGAAATTTCCATAAATAATTCGAAATTCTTACTTAATATAACGATTTACGCTATGCGCGGATTTAATTTCGCATCAAATGTAAGTGATAAGGTTTATTAATAATTTGATAGGAAAGATATTGGAGAATATAAATTCGAGCATTATTAGTGGAACATGAATTTTGACTGCGATAACATGCCTTGTTGAACACTTGATTATGATAAAATTATATCCAATTATATTATATTTAAGCGTATATTTTACAGATAAGTAAATAAATATATATTCTTACCATTTACGATTAATAAAAAATTATAAGCACTTCCTTGCGTAATAACATCGATTCTATATTTAATATGCAAATACCTTACGCATTAGCTTATGCTGTCACAGACTTTTTACAATTAAACGTGAAATTATATTTTTATTATTTTCTCTTGTATCTCATTCCCATAAACAATAGGCTATTTTGCGCAATGCCAACATTCTATATTTATATATAATATTTGTGCATTTATCGATATATAAATTTAAATTTACGTAGATCAGTCGGATTTTATAAAAATTAAATTGCCACTGAATATAAAATTTTTCAATAGGTATTAAAGCCATTTAATCTTATATTTATGATTTCAATAAATGTGATGGACAAATAATAATTGATCGTCGATATGAGCAATTATATGTAAAGGTTCGTTTACACAGTTATAAAATACTTACTAATCATCGAAAGATACGAGCAACACAAGTATGGAAAATTTTCATAAACATATAATAATAATGTGCTTTTATAAAGTAAATGTAATGCGCACGGTAAACCGTGGAACTGACGCTCTAAAACTCGGTACACATCTCGTTCCTTCGAGGACAGGAAAATTTTCTTGCCCGTTTTCAATATCGGCTTCGTGTAAATATTTAAAAGCGCCTTAAAGTTTTTAAAGCGCTATTAAATATTCGCGATATGTGCGCACGTGCGTGTGGTTGCTGGCTGAGGAGTGTGCAACCAATGTACGATCCCGAGTGCGCGTGTGGAAGACAACGCTTAAGCACAAACATCTCTTTATAAAAACCACATGATTCGTAAACGAGCGGCGAAATGTTAGTGAAACGCATGTACGTCGGCGCAGTCGATTGCACCTGTTTCTTTATGAGCTGCGAGTAAAAGCCAATTGAGTTCGTATTAACACGCATTTTCAGAGATAAGTATCCCCGGTTCATGGCTCGGCAAAGGTTCAACCATTTTGCATTTGATCGACTCATCCTCAACCACACACACACACTCCGATGATTTCTTATATTTTTCTGCTGCTCTCGAATTTCCTTGACTTGGTTTTTTTTTTTTTTTTTTTTTTTTTTTTTTTTTTTTACGGAACTCGGTTAACATGAGTAAGTGTAGTGTGAAACTGAACGTAAAATCGATGTGTCGATCGATATCGGCAGATCATTTAATTTATACAAATATAAAGTTAAGACTTTGTCATTGTAGCTGGATTGACTTTGTTGGGATATATTTGAAATTTAAACGTACGTCAGTATATATCATTAATAAATTATTATAACGGTTGCAATGCTATTAAAGAGATTGTAGCAATAAATAAAAATGTTGCGCTCCAGTTGTCTCTAGTAAGGTTGTATCTAGTAGATTTGCGATCGCCTAAATTATTTGATTCGGTCATATTTGCATGAATAACTCGACGAGAATAGATAAATTATAATATTCTATATGCTCGAAAAATTCTATAAGATAATTGCAGGAATTTATTTTTCTAACAATCATTACTTAATCATAAAATTTATCATGCACGACGATAAAACATAGTCGGTCGTACAATAAATTATCTACTAATAACTATGCTCAACACCAGCTATTCTTATTGCGTTGATTTTGATTTTTCATTCAAGTATTCGGGAAGTACGTGCAATATCTCATTAAACTTTTTTCGTATAATCCAAAGAGAAAGGATATTATTAGAGCCATTGTTGTTGGCGTTGTTTTTCTTGTTTGTTGTTGTTATTTTTTAATAATTATATGTATGTATGTGTGTATATATATATATATATATATATATATATATCATTGTAAATCTCTGATCTCTGCAGGGGCTATTAAATAGTAAATTTAAAATTTTAATGCACTAAACTCGCTATTCAAACGAAAAATGCTATTATGAAAATACTGAAATGGAAGAGTAGTAGTCACTATGAAAACTTCAGATAGAAGAAGCAGAAGCCGAGTTATGTTTGGCGAAAGTCGAGTAAGAGAAGACATAAGATATGACTGAAGATTTGGGTAAAAGAATAAAGCATACAAGCTATCTGGAAATTTCCATATAAAAGGCAAGTAAGTACAATACAGACACTAGGAATTTGTGTGCGGCATGCAAAACTGGTTGGAAAATTCAAACCTCAGTGATTTCACCTCGAAAAAAGCCAGTGTAAAAACAGTACGCGCACACGTATTCCACGTTGTTGGCGTAGAAAGAGGAAAAAAGAAAGCAATGGTAGGCGAGGAAACCGAATCGGAGTAAAACGCGCAATTGCCACTCGCGTGCACGAAAAGTCGCTCGAATAAAGATTACCCAGACATTCCTCGAGGCTCGCCCATAGATGCGAATCTGTAAGGTCGCGCGCGGCTTTAGACACGTGGCGCACATAGGATACATGCGTATCAGGTTTCCTGGACTGGATTCTCGTCGCTGCGTCGGCGAATCTTAATGAACGATAAGCAACGGCCGCGACATTCTCGGGAAAAAGAGACACAGGAGGTTAAGGTTGTTAAAGAAGTAATGTGCTGTGTGCGTGAGCGCTCACGCAGTCGTGTCGTCTAATGCGAAAAATGGGGAGATAAGCGGCTCCCGAGGGTAGGACTTTAGCGAAAACTATATTATTATCCGTTTAAATAGCGGATACATGGCGTATGATTGTAGTTGCGATGAACTGTGCAACTAAACATATATGATGATTGTTACAGTCTATTTAACAAAATTTATAGTGTAACCGCTCAGATCCTATATAGGCTATAACAGGTTAATGTCTTCATAATGTTATAGAACCTAATGACCGTTTCATTATTATTATTATTATTATTTATTATTATTATTTTTGTTTTATCAAAGCATTGTGAAAAAAATGCTTATTAATAATTTAGCTAATAATGATAACAACAATAACAATGATAATAATTACAAATGATAATTGTAATGATAATAACAATATTATCAATTGCCATCACCTACTGATTATATTATCATCATTATTGTTACTTTTCCTATTGGCATTATTTATCCACTATTATTGTTATCATTGCAATACTTCAGGTACAATGTATGTGCAAAGTCTTTCTCTAAAATGGCATTCGCATCGAGAACCGAGCTAGATGCTTCTATCTGCATTAACTCTCTAACGCATACACATACGTGCGCACACTTGGCACATACACAGGTTCACTCGTGAACTGACTACCAGTCGATCTCCGTAGTCGGTCGGTGGCAGTAGAAAAACATAGGGCCGAGGAAAAAGGATATCTGAAAATGCGAGTCCCATTCGAGGAATAGGGAAAAGAAAAAGTAGGGGGTGAGAGATGGGTGAGAGATGAGAAATGGAAAATATTTTAAGAAAACGACTAGGATAAAAGAATCATGGAGTTAGTTCATAATATGATTCTATATTTTTATTAGAGCAGCATGTTTCCGTTATTGTAGAATATCGTTGATATATTAGATGAAATAACAAATCATAAGAATATCGATTATATATTTTTATGAATAAAATGTGGTTTCCATCATGTAATTAAATATGAAATAATCAACAGAGTTTGCAATTTTCATTGACGTATCTTTCTACGTTTAAGCAATTATATGGATAATAAATTCATGTGATCGACAAATTTTTCTTAACATTTCAATAATTTAACTGTGATAATTGAGACTATTTTTTAATACATAAGCGCAGTTTGTATTCCCTTTAAAGAAATTTTTAACATTATACGATATTATCTAAGAGAATATATCATTATCAAACGATTTATTAGAATTTACCATTAATATCATTGTAAAATTATTATTTCTATTCAAGATAAAATGTATTTATCACTCGCTTTCATTAGCTTTAAAAACAATATGTAACTATAATAAACGAAAACTTTCGTACATTTATTTAAATATATTATAATCACATTTATCAATGTAATGTTTACTCCATTGCCATTTATAAAGTTAATTCTTATTTTATCAATTAATAGTTGTTCCTATATAGGTTATGTATGAATTATTTAAATAATCATTCTTCATCTCTTCTCTATGCAAATATTTACACAATCCCATAAGCTCTGTTAAACTTAATTTATTTATATTAACATTGTCAAAATCGGTTGGATCTTACAATAAAGCACAATTTACATGCGAACTAAACTCAATTAAAGTTACCGCGATGTTCCCCATACTAAAGAAAAAAATCAGGAAACGAGAATTCCTTGATTTATTATCGCGTAATTTTATATATCAATATATTAAGAAGCTGCCAATCGCAATAACGTAGACGTACAATGATATATTCACTTTTCCATTGTGAAGTTCGTTCGCATAGTTATTAAAATGGTTCCATAAGTTTTGCGAAGCAACTTTATTTTATAATTAAAATTATAATAAACTGTCGTAGATGAGGAATAATGTCTTACTGTTACGGTGACGCGAAGTCGTAAAAAATATTTTAACGAAGCAAAAGCTAAAAGATATCGTCGACTCTGCTTTATTTACTTGCTCGATATTTTTAATCCCATTCAATGTAGTTTATAGAGCACGCTACAAAGTTTTTCAAATGTATAAATTTAGCTTTAGCTTTAGCAATATTTGCATTATTATTTGTAAGCAATTTCGTTTATAGTTCTCATTTAATATTTATTGCAATGTGCACGACCCGCCAAACAAGTTTAATCATAAAAAATGAAGTTAATTTATTACTTGGACAATAGGCAATGTCGGTAAAATGATTTAAAATTATCTTCGTTAAAAGAAAAAAAAAAGAAAGAAAAAAAAAGAAAAAAAAAACCTTCACTTTACAATTTTAAAAAATATGCCACAGTACAATACACTTTAATGAATTAGACAATAAATATTCGTTATTTAAGGATCTTTTTATTAGCTCTCTGACTATATATTTTGTTTTTGACAGAAGGTAAAAAGAATATTTTTTTGCAGCGGGCCAAATTTGATTTCAACATTAAATGCAAAAAGAGGCGGATTTTTTTCTTTTTATCTAACGCTGGTATGCCGGAAACGCGATTAAAAGAAAAATGTCGGTGCCTTTATTGTGTACAGGCATCCCTCATTCTACACATATATAACATTCGATTGCGCGTCAGAATAATCCCTTATAAAAGCTTCCGTAATTTTGGATTCGCGTATGAAAAATACACGAGAGTGATATATTGCGGTGCGACAAGCCGCAAAAGAAATGAGGGGGGGGGGGTAAATAAAGCTATTATGCTTACGAAGGAGACGACAGGTAAAGTATAAGAGGAAGCCTATAGAAATGACCGATTCCCAGTCGTCGTCGTCGTCGTCGTCGTCGTATTTGCATAAGAATTTGGCCGAGAAGGATGAGTGATCCCAAATTGCCAGATTAAAAAATGTTGTGCATTGTCGTTTATGAGCTTCGTTTCGTCGAGCCGTCCATTGGCAAGGATGGGAATAAGGCGACGAGGTCGCGTTAGAATCGCCTGTTTCGATTGACGAAGGCTCGCGCACAAGTGCTAAATTGTTTAAAGCGCGAAAGTAAATAATGATACGAGGCGTGACAGAGTCCTCGCGAAAATCCGAGTGCTGCTTATGCATCGATCAATGATAATCGATCCACGAAATTGAGATATCTCGTTAAATAAGCGAGTGGAATTTCCCATTGACGCGTAAATGTTTATCAATGTGTAGAGACTCGACAGGGATTCCTGGGGTCTCGTTCATCGATCCTCGATCACTTGCAGATTTATCGTTCGTTGAAAAATTGAAAATTGTTATGTTGAATTACGAGGCTCGCCGATGAGCGTCCAAGGCAACTAATAATCCTTTTCCCCTGGCAACTTAAATTGATAATTAGGCGCTGAGTTTCTTACCGGCAGGTAATGCGACTGGGCAAGCTGCGAGCGTGAAAAGAAAGTAAGGTCATAAAGTAAAGTGTTTTAGTACGTGTAAGCGAGTGCGTCTATGATGTATGAGACGGTTGAAATGAATGAGTATATCGGCCCTTTCAGGCCAAAAATAGTGTTAACAATGCTAAAGGAGATAAAATATCGATTGAAAAGTGCGTTTCTTCACTTCCAGAAAGGTTGTACAGATGGAGATAGAGAGAGAGAGAGAGAGAGAGAGAGAGAGAGAGCAATTGACTTTTTGAAACAGATAGATTTAAATACATGCACGCACTTTATATTATATTATTTAGATTTTATTAATCAAAGTCTAAGTAATGTTCTCAAGTAAACAAGTAAGCTCTGTTAAAGCTCTTATAAAAAAAAAAAAAAAGAAGAAAGAAAAAGAAGAAAAAATACCCGTAACGCGTAATATGAAATTTGAAAATCAGCTTTTTAAATATTTTGGCATTTCATAGGAGAACGTAATCTCATTCGCAATATAATTGCAGAATTAATGTAAATTCAATTTTAAGCGTGTAATAGTAATTTCGAGCTCTTTTGAGGAATAATGATACGATAAAATAAAAAAAAAAATGCCTCCCAAATATTCTACGCTCACCGCTGAAAAATGAATTAAAACAATAATTGTTCTCCTACATTTGAACAAGGAGATTGGCAAAATTTGCTCTACCAATTAAATTCCTAGCTTTTATTGTATTCATGACTCGTACAACCGCAACAGGATGATCATATTAGAAAATGTACATAACGAGTTTTACAATAGGACCAATTTTTCTGCGGATCGTTTCGCCAATGTTTAAAAAGTGATTTTTACAATTGATTTATAAATTCTATATCAACGTATTAATTAGCTTATACGTGATTGTCTCAAATTTAATAATTTTATATTTACCATGATATTTACGAATTGGAAAAGAATCTTAAATGAAATTTACATTAAAGTGTTATTTATTTTTAAAGTTTCGTGAATTATTTATCCTTCGGAAACTGTTAAATATAGTGAAAACGTCGTGTTAATCTAACCTAACCCTATGAAATCATAATAAATGTACAGCATTTATAATTTTACATAAAAGAAAATATAATGTAATAATATATATTGCAATTTCGTTTAAATACATTATTAATATTGATAATAGTATTGCTGTAAATTTGTAATAATAATCAAATCGATATTAAAATGCAAGCTTATGTCGCGCAAATAAACTCGAAACACTAACTTTAATTGTCGATTGTTTTAATGATTACTTAAATAACGATATATTATATTAAGATTATTCTTGAAAACGCAAAGGAGTGTTATTTTCATCGTAAAAAAGTAAAAATTATAGCTTTCCAAACGAGGTTGCTAGTACCTCATCATAACTAATACAAATAAAAATAATTAGCACAAGGATAATGAGACTTCTTTCGTTTAATGCTCTTTACAAGTAACGTGATATCTTCCGAGTGATCTTTATTGGTTTCATAATCATAATTATCATATTTAATTACTCAATTGTATGTTTAATTTCAATCGTGTCCACTAATTTATCTCATTTCATTCACTTATGTAAATTAAATATGCCGCTATAATACAATTAATATTTACAAATATAATAATATATGTAATATATTGGCAACGTTACATTGTTATTTATTAAATTTTACTATTTACACTGATCACCGATCCTTCTAATTTTCAAGAAAATACTTTAACATTTTAAACATATATATATATATATATATATATATATATATATCGTTCATACACATTTTTTATATTTGACTTAATGTACATCGATCTTGATAACTTTCCAAAATTGTTAAATTATTATTCTATTAGTTATTATATTATTGATTTTATATTTAATGCACTATCTATACATTCTGTGAATTTTTCTCAACACATGTTTTACTTGTACTTAAAATCATAAAATAAAATATAAAAAAATTACGCAAAAATTATGTGTACATAATTCAAAAGATTTAGCGTGGTACATGGGATAATTTTTATTTACTTAACTTACTTAGCACGATATTTATCATCATTGTATACAATAGAAAAGTGATATAGCTGTTTATACAATTTTATTTTGTCTTATAATCATACTGGATCAAAATAATTTAAAGACTTTTCTCGAAAAACAATGAAAAAGTTTTTACTATTTCCATAACTATTGGTACAATTTTTACCGTTTTAGTAAAATTTCGTAACTTTTGTAACTTAATAATAATACTGTAGTACTTGTTTTACAAAATAATAAAATTAAACAAATCCACTAAATATCTATGCATACATGCTTATAAATTAATCATATTAAAATACTAAGTTGCTCATCAATTAAATATTATTTAAAATTAGAAATTCCTAAAATATTGAATACATAAATTTTGGATAAATTAGTATACAATGAAACTATTATCCTAATACTGCATAATGTATTATGAATTCATACTTAAAATATTCTACATAAACATATATATATATATATATATTCATTTAAAATAATAAAATGTATCTATCGTTCCATTAAAAATACTGAGAACAAAATTATTTTCTTTTTTCAATTTTTAGAAAAAAATTTCATAATGACATGAAATTCATATGTTGACAATATGAATAAAATTAATATTTTATCTGTAAATATATTATTAAAACAAGTTTTTTAATTTAAATTCACAAATTCATTATTTACTGCATTTATACCTGCATTTTGTGGATAATTAAAAACTTTCATAATTTTAATTGCATAGAAACTTCGTAATGAAAATTAATATATTTACAAGTATATTAAAGTTCATAAAATATGTGAAAATTAATACAACGTTGTACAAAATAATTTAACTGATTTATAATTTCTAAAAAATATCGATTTTGATAAATATAATTATGTTTGTTCTATAAAAAGGATGAGTTAAAAATACATTTTAATCTACTAGATTTCACCAAATACTTAATCAATATTAATTAACTGTATCTTTCAATGTTTTATTTTATATTTTTTAATAAAATTTTCGAATTATCAATACTTTAAGGTTTATACAATTTATTCTTAAAATATTAAAACAATTACTACTAGTATTTCAAATGTAAAAATTTCTATAATTTATATTATTTATATTTTGTAACTATTAGTAACTATTTTGAAATCGTAAAAACATTATTTTTAACATTTTTATTAATATTATATTATAGAAAAATTATTAAAATTTAAACCAAATTAATTTAACTTCTTTTACTGTATATACACAATGAAATACTTTTATAATTATAGATTTTTTTTTCAAACTCTCAAAATGTCAATATTATTAAACTCTATGATACTTTAGAGCCAATAGTAACTATTTCTAATTTTAATACAACCTGAAACGTACAAGATAACTCTACAGGATAATGAAATTTTAATGTTAAATATCTTCATACAATTGCAAATATTAAGCTGCGACGCGTTTGAAAATTAAGATTGAAATATTGTTCTTAATAAATTTTATATTCTTATCGTTGTATTTACTTGCAGAAGTATTATAAAAATTTCTGTTTAGAGCATATACAAATTTATTCGTTATTTAAATATTTCATTTTTATTCCAAATTTCGCACATTTCATTAAAAATTCATATATTTATATCTTAGAAATAATCCCTCGATAATTAATACTCAAAAATGTTAATCTTTTATATACACATCTTTAAAATATCTAAATAAGAATTTCCAATTTACGACTTGTATCAATTGAGAAATGAATATAAAATTAATTGTATTATATTTTAATATTATATTTAAAATTGAATTTTTAGACATTAAATTATGTAATATGATATAAAAAATACAATGTACAAAAGCGCATACCATAAACAAATTTCAATTATAAAATATCTGCTATTTTATAACTTATATTTTATATCTTTATTATGTCTCATTATTTACATCTGAAAGCTAATATACATTATTTATATATTTTTTTATATTTAAATAAATTATATATAAGAATTTTTAATTTATTGGATAAAAATGTTAATAGTTATTTTATTGTTAAATTACATTTTTTTTTTTTTTAATTTGAATCAATCGTGTATATTACACATAAATGGAAAAAAAATTAATTGAATACATTATTTAGTATATAATTTTTATACAATTTACATATTTTATTTTATTATTTGATAATCTATTTTATATTTACATATTTTATTTTTACTATTTTCTTTAACACTTCTATGAGTAAAAACATGAGAAGTTAATGGAAAATGCTATAGAAAATCTTTGTCGATATATTGTATTTATAGAATTATGATTACAAGTAACAAAAATATAATCTTAAAAAATAATTATTCTCAACATTGCATATATACTTCGAATATAAATATTTTTTATTATATATTCAATCATATAAAATAATATTAATAAATCTGATATTAAAACAATTTCATAAATTTTGTCAAATCTTATATTTGGAGGCCTATAAAAACTTTTTATTTCATCATAAAATCTCTTAATATGAAACATGACATAACTCTTAACTCTCGCCAGGGTAGTATATATCAAATAATTTAGTCTGTGACTTTAATATGAATTAATTTAAAGTATAAATATTGATTAATAAAATAATTAAATGTATTGAGTTGAATTTATTATTTGAGCTTAAGTTATGGATTTATATATAATTTTTCTTTATTCACGATAAAATTAAATTTAGAAATTTGATAAGAACAAAATTAAAGAATACCTTGAGCTAAAAACGATATGAAGAAGAAAAGATTATTATAGAGATAATAAGCCAAATGAATGGTAGAATGAATGTAATGATTATTCAGTACAAAACTGATTTTTAAAAATATGCTACAAATGGATAAATTATAAATTTAATAAAACATAAAGAAATTAATTATAAATGAAATTTTAGGATCATTATTTTTCATATTATATAATTGAAATATCTCCAATAAATAGGCAAGATAAACCATGATGCATAAATAAAGACATTTAATGATTGTTAAAGCTTCAATAAATTTCGCACCAAACAATTAAACCTTGACTAAAGTGTTTTCAAAATTTAGGACTTTTATCAGAATCTATTTGATAAAGTTTCTATCGAAATATCGATATGTTTTGTTATTAAAATCGTTAAATCCACGGTTCATATTTATTAGTCAACATTTGTATTGCTTTTGACCTTTAAAAGATCTATTGCTTAATAAAAGAACTGGATAAATAATTAAATATATAAACTATACATAGAAAATAAACGAAAACATTAATAAATAAATATTAATTTTTCCAAAAAATTCTTCTAAATTGCGGTAAACTTAATCAGTTTTTTATCTCTTTTTTCAGCGAATGTTACATAACCACGAATTCCAAGCCACGTGTTATCTCGCTAAACTTGAATTCTTCATAATGCGGATTATGCGTTATTTCACCGCACTTAATGCTCTCTCTCACACTCTCTTTCTCTCTCTCTCTCTCTCTCTCTCTCTCTCTCTCTCTCTCTTTCGCTCTGGTATGTGCGTGTTGCTTTTTGTTATATGCAGAAGTAAAATTTTTACCCACAATTATGTATACATATTTGTTACATAAACCGTAGCATTGTATTTATATAGAAAAGATTAATTTTTCTCTTACGAATATGAACTTTAAGTGGCGAAATACAACCTTTTTTATATTTTGCGTATCTCACATTATATATTCTCTACTACATATCTACTGTATAACACTTGGAACTATAATTTTGCATTTGAGAATTTACAATATTCCTTCATTACTGCATCTTTTATTTTCCTTTTTATCTTAAACATTTATACTTAAATTTTTCCTCTTTATCAAAATTATTACACGATTGTATCATACATATTTCTATGACAAAAAATTAGTCAAATTTATAATGAAATGATCTTTTTTTTTAATTCATAATGATTTAATAACGTAGATGTTGCAATCATAATTCTTAGTAAATACAATATTAGCATTGAAAGATACATTGAATTTTAGTAATTTTCAAATAAATAAATAAAATAAAGTTCCGGAATTAAAATAAAAATAAAAGCATTGTAATTTCACAAACTCTATCAAGTTATTTCTCCACCTAAGAATCTTACTCCTATAGTTACGTTTAGCATGAATAAATAATCTGCATTAAATTTTATACATATTTGTAATGAGACTCAATTATCACAAACTCATCTTCACTACAATTAATTAGTATAATTGTACTGCTAAAAAAAACAAAGAAATCCCAAGAAAAAAAAACGAAATTACGCTAGCCAAGGTATATTAATACTCTTATCGAGAGAGAGGGTGCAATTACATTTACTAGGCTTTCTTCTTAAATTTTAAAATACTGACGACCTCATCAGCGCTAATGTTTCTTAATTGAAAAGATTACCAAGTGTTAAAACTAAAAAGTCAATATTATTGCAGCTGCTCGACAAAAATGAAAATGAAATCTTAAATCTTATAATTTCATTATAAAATTTTCCTGGAGTTGTTTACAATTTTTATGTTAAATAAATTGGCAAAAAGAATCCGTAAAGAATTTTGAGATATTAGCAAAAGCTTTAAATACATAAAAAAGCTAAAATGTTTTTCAAATGTTTCGAAGCTTCTAAACAGAAAAATTAAAAACTTTTTATATTGCTTATGCTACTTAAAGATAAATTGTTATTACAATTTATTATCATATCTTAATCTACATTATATTAAAAACACAATTAATACAATATTGTAATAATATAATTAACGAGTCCATTGAATTATGATTCTAATTTAATAAAATGTAACAATCATTTATTGAAAACTAAATTTACGAGCGGAGAATACAAATTTTATATTTGAATAATTTTGTTTTATTTAAATCTAAAAGTACAAAGCGTTCTTATACTTTATGATAGTTTATATAAATGTAAATTATAATCCACTCTAAACTTTAAAGCAAGATTATTGCGACTTTCGTTACAATGTTTCTTCTTTTATTAAAGTTGTTATCGTATTACATGTACAATGAGATTAACTACCATATTAAGCAAAATAACGATTTTAATTTTTTTTTTTTTTTTTTTTTTTTTTTTTTTTTTAAATATATAAATTTATTTAAACATCAATCTAGCATTTTACTATATTTAAATACAATTTAAAAATGATTAATTAAATCGTTTATTTCACTATATTGTTTTAGAATATAGAATATTGATTTAGGAAAAAAAAACTAAAAGTCAACTATTAATATAAATATTATAATTATTCAAAAATCAATGTGATCTAATATTATTACTTTAAAAGGTATGTGCCGATGGTACACCAATTTTTATTGATCAATGAATTTGTTACATTATTTATTTCTGAAAATTTCAAACTGAATTAAGAAATATAATTGAATGGTAATTAGATTTGTCAATGGATTTCGATATCCACGTTAATGATAATCTTTTATAAATCTAAAAACATATAACAATTGAGATTCTCTATTCTCATCTTATAAAAAATAACGGCAAATATTAAAATACAATTGTTTCAATTTAATTATTATCATTTTTATGTTATATTCAGTGGTATTCGTTTGTGGAAAATTATTTTATTAACAAAATTCAATAGGCATATGTGGTTGGAAATAAATTTAACATATTCTTTATAATGAGAAAAATATTTATGATTTATTACCTTATTTTTTTTCAACCACAAACTCACATTTCTAAATATATAGAACACGTGGACGATACGGGGATCCTAAAATTAAAAAAAAAATTTATATAAATATTAAAAGATATACAACATTCAGATCTTATATATTTAATTATTATAAAAAAAAAATTTTTAAATACAATAATAAATAAACGAATCCTAAAATACGAAATCTATATAAATATACTAACTATATGAATCAGCATACTTTTACATCTATTGTAAAAAAAAAAAAATTCCTAAACATACTAAAGATAAAAAAAAAATTGCAATCTCAACAAATGTTGCATATAATTATACAAGTTTTCACTGTACTATTATTCTCATTGATTATGAATTTAAATTTAAATAAATATGATATTGCATGGAGATTCATACTTCTGTTTTTCGAATACATATTGATATTACAGAATATCTAAAGATGTTCTACTACCGGCGACGAATTTTCTTTGTAACATTTTGACATACTTTATTTCGCTTGACATTCAAATTTAACGTCTTGAATTACACATTTTGAAAATGCATCGCATACAGCTGTGCTTAGTAATATGACTGTTGACATTGGCAAGTAGAGTTCTTCGTAGAACGTGATATTCAAAACGAATAATACAAGAGTCATTTGATATAAGTATAACAACAAAAATTAAACATGGGTATACCGAGAAAAAGTTGATTTCATTTGACAATGCAATTGCAATTCTAAGCCACCTATTTGGTCTAATGTTAAATTCGATTAAATACCCTTTTAAAAAATGGAGTGAGAGAGAGAGAGAGAGAGAGAGAGAGAGAGAAGGGGGAGTGAGGAGAAAGATAGAAAAAAAAAATTACTTTCTCGAAAGCAGCGACTATATATCAATGGTATTTTCATTCGGGAAGAATTTGTTCTATTTAACAAGATTATTATTTCATGATACCCTGATAGAAGCATGAAGAAGGAATCGAATTATCAATTAATTCCTCTTACAATTTTCGCATTTGGTAAAGGAGAATTTTTATTCCACTCTGTTTCAACCCGTTTTCCAGGTCGTTCAATAATGCCATATAATAGATTTCCGTTACTGTTTTATCCGTCTTTAAGTAGTGGATATTCAAATAATTTTGCAGAGAAAGGTGCTGAAAGTAATTTTAGTCGTCTTCAGTGTACTTTCACCAGTTATAAAGTACAGCTTATATATCGAGTTCGTTCACGTTGCAAATCCATGCAAAAATTCTCGACTCCGTATTAAGCCTTTTCTAACATCTATTTTTGATCGGCAGTCAACAATTGTGTAGTACATATCATCCATCCAGCATTTTCACATGCATTTTATGCAAAATATTGTGTATTGATTCGACCAAGAACCAAACGATCACGTGCACTTTCGCTCACAACTCTTCCATTAAAATGCCGTTGATTTTGTTCAGTAATGTGCGTAAGCGACGAGCTAAACTCGATATCTGTGGCACTCTCTGCTGATTTATATGAAAATAAACACTTTTTAATGATGCTGAAGAATTTTCACATAAATTACATTTTCTCGTAACAAAATTTGGCAGCTTAAAAAAAAAAAAAAGTATGCGCAAAGTTATTTTTTTTTTTCATTTTTGTGGAAACTTCTTAAAACTGCTTGTATATATTTATCGACTGTTAAATAATATTTATAAATAAAGTTACTTTTATTGGGAACTATTTTAAAAACTTGCTCACCTACCCACAATAAATTCAATTATGATGACATTTTGTATTTCTGCATCAAATTTTCCTAACAACTAGCATAAAAACATTAAAATTAAAAACAAAAAATTCTTAAAAGATTTAAAAATACCTAATATATACATTCTTATTGTATGAAATTTAAAAATACCTAATATATACATTCTTATTGTATGAATACTATAAATAAGATAAGGGTTAGATAAGAAATAAATCTATTTAAGTAAAATTTAATATATTATCTCACAAATTGACTATACATACATCACTTTATATAAAAATTAAATAATTATATAGTTTTAAAAATATTATTAAGAAAGAATTAAGATATTTAATGTAACTTAAAATAAAAAAATCCTAATACTCTTCACAAGTTTATCTTTTATACTTTCATAAAATTTTCGTTCGCTTTATTACCAATAACGAAAGAACTTTTAATAAATATAAGATTAAAAATATAAACTTTTTCCATTTCCAACGTTATATTTAAAATTAAAAAAAAAAAAAAAAAAAAAAAAAAAAGAATATAAGGCCTTTTAAATATAAAATAATTATAATGATCGTAATTGTCATTAAATTGAAAAGGAAAAATGAAGAAAATCATATTATCTATATTTAATGAATATATTTATTAAATGAATCTATTGATTGAGAAAAAAAATAGATAAAATTTTATTGTAAAAGCTATGAATTGACTACCATCTGATAAATACATTATATGAAATTAAATCAACATCGACAATATATTTAAATAACAATTTGCATCTTTTAATGTAAAATAGTATTTAGCGTATCACCTCGATATTCTCCATTTTAATTTATCATTTACTGCATATTTTACAATTAATGTTAGAAAAATAACTAAATTAAATATAAAATATTATACTTTTGATTAGTTTAGTGTTTAAAAATCGAATCTTAATCAAAATTACACATAATCCTCGAATTAATTGTATATAATGACTGCTTTAAACTTAATGAAGTCGCAATGAAATCCAAAATAATTGCAAAAACACATTTCTTTAAAAAAAAAACTAAAGTAATTTAATTATTATCGCATTTCTTCACCAATGTCTCGTATCCATACTGAACCAAATCTCATCTTTCCACACATTCTTGATGGACACGCACACACAAACTTTCAAAACTCTAAGTTGCTAAAAGTAAGTGAATAATCGATAATAGAATAATTAAACATTTTACATTAATTTAATGGGATTTGCAACAGTAATTGCTGATTGCGATTTGTATGCCATTCTGGTAATGATGATAGAATTTTCAATATCATATTATCCATTGAAATTATCGGATGACTCACAATATATAAGGGTGAATTTTATTTAATTTCAATTAAATATTGTTAAGGTGGAAAACATTATATTTTCATAAAATGAGGTGATTGTTATTCGCTCTGATATATTAATTATTAGGATATAAGCTGTTCTGATTGATTGGATTGAAAAAAAGAAAAAAGAAAAAAGTACTGTGCTACAAGATGAGTAAATATACAACCAGACAATCATTCATTTGATTTGCATAAATCAAGCTTGACTTATTAGTAAAGCCATCATTTTTATACTTTTCTTCTATTTTCAAATTTAACCTTTAACGCAATGTACATACTTTTAAACATTCTTCAAATAAAATAAAAAAATTAACACATACAAATACTTTATAAGCCCTAAATGTTAACACATTGCATATTTACAGATAAAACATAATGATGATAATGTAAGAAAGAAAGCTAAAAATACAAAACAAAAAATCATTCATTATAAAGACGCATCGATCAAATCAAGCCTTCGCAAAATTTAATAATTTTTTCAATTTCAAGGATATTGAAGCTCGCTCGCTCAGTGACACATTGGTCAGATTTATTTTTAATCGTTTTTTAGAGAAAAAGAACTCCTCTCCCTCAGTTAAAATAAAATATCTTTATCGCTTATTTGGCACATCGTTTAGGTAGAAATTAATTTATTACTAAAATTGATCTATGAAAATGTGAGGTTAAAGTACAATCGAGCTGATTTCCCCCATACACTTTCATTACTTTAAATAATAGATAAAGAAATTTAGAAAGCGCCGTAAATAAAAAAAAGAACGTTTCACTTTTTCGCTTTTTAAAGCTGCGTCAAGGAATAAATTATCAATAAGTATCGTGATATTTTTAGTATTATTGTCGTTGCAATGAGAAAACCGCGTAAAGGAAATCGATACGATGAAATGGCTCTTTCCGTCAAAAAAAAAAAAAAAAAAAAAAAAAAAAAAAAAAGTAAAAGAATAATAATTTCAACTTTCCCTAAACACCTCCGTTTAATAGACGATGCTTACGACACAATGGACCTGTCCAAATGGATAACTATTATAGTGCAAGTCACTCCATCAAAATCAATTAAGAATCTATTGTGTCGGGCCCGAGAAGTCGGCATCCCATTAATAAAATGAATTCTCTTATAAGCCATGCGTATATGCTCGAGGAATTGAATTCTTTTATAATAATGGCATGCACACGGCGATATATTGCTGCGATTATTACATCCCTGAACCGACGGATGGCGAATCACGCGAAAAATTTGAAAATAATCCACACTACCGAGAATTTATTCTACATACGTAGCCTAAAGTTATTTGCCGATTTGTAATCACATCCAGTCAAATGATTCATACCCGCATTAAGAAAAAATCCATTCTTCCGAATAAATATAATTAACATTAAATCTAATCTGGATGAAATAATACGTTAGTACAAATATGATTTTTCATCGAATGAACGATGCAATAGGAGAACAATGTTTCTACAGCGCCGTGAATTATAATATTTTCGTACTTGAAATGCAATTCAATCCAATCGTGCTGAATTACTCCAAAGACCTTTTTTACACTCTCTAGAAATGGCAGTAATGATGCCACAATCGCACAAACGAACGGCACAACGATTAAAAAACAAAAACCAAGGGAATTTTAATTATTCGCCACGATGGTGAATTATCAAGACACTAATATTATTTTCTATTTTATTAGACTATCAATTATTCGATTTTGTGTCTTATTATCGATAACAGATGTCGCTGATGGATGAATTACCATCTCGAACTTGGACGATACAATAGAATTTTTGTCGTCGGTTGGAAATGGGAGTCACGACCCCTTTAGTGCAACACGTGTGCCGACATCGTATGAGAGGAAGACTTGCGACAATTCACTATTCGCAGATTCACTATTATCATTGAATAATATTACATTTTCTCTGATAATCTCTGATGACGTGAAATTCATTTTACGCTATAATTATTGCCAACCAATACTGTATAGTGAGCTTTGTTTTGTGACTATAATATCGTTAAACTTTACGGCTAAAGCGCCAATATATCCTAGTAATTGTAATTATTATCATTGTACGCGGCAGTCTCCCTCCTCCCTCCCCCCTCCCCCCTCCCCCTCCCCCTCCCCCGTGAAGCTTGATTAAACCATTTATCGCCTAATTATTATAAATAATTCGTTTCTATCATTATGCATAACACAATTGTAATAAGAATATAATAAAATTATTACTCAATCATATCGCTTATGCATAATTAATGAGAAACGATTAGAAATTGTAATTAAAATTAATGGGATATTTTGTAATGCCGGTAAGAATTTACTGCAAAACATGTCATGACAATGTGATTGATGATTAACTAACGATCGATAAAAAAGGAATTTTTAATATCCTGTTTGTGTAGTGCCTTTATCAGCAGCGTAGGTGAAATATGTTATTGAACACATTTCTTTTAATAAACTATACTTGTAAAATAAATAAAATATAATCGAAATGTCAAACTCTTTGGTTAAAAAGAGCTTAGAACTTCTCACATTTGAAAATGATGTAGTTAATGGTAAGCGCGAGTTAGATGTAAATAGCAGATTTGAGTAAATATGGTTAATTGTATATATTAACAATGTACGAAAGAATTTAACCTTTTAATTTACATTGCACACAATTTATAGATAAGTCCAAAAAAAGGAAATCGACATCTGCAGGAATCTTAGATTTAATTCCTACTAAGCATCGACTAATTTCTAAAGACAATAAAAAAGGTACCTTATATACATATAACTTCAAAAGAATCTCTAATTTAAAGTTGACTATTTTTTTCATCCGAGGTAAAATTGAAAATTGTTTATAAAATATGTTTCTACAACTATCATATATATTAAAGTTTCATTCAAAGCTTTAAGCAATGATCGGCGTCATTGTCAATTATTTAACTTTTATTTATTATTTTTATCATTTTATCATTTCTAACATTCCATGTATATAAATTTAATGAGTCAATAAGCCGGATAAGCTTAGTAATGCAGGGATTATATATAAGATAATTATAATTATGTCACTTTCTTTTAAGTCATCTTAAAACGATCGAGTACGCTAACGGTCGCGGATGCAAAAAAAAAATTGGAAACTAAAAGTAACCGTATGGAAGAAAATATAAGAAAACTACTACGTCTCAGTAATTGTAAATATGATGAAGAAGTAATGAAAAAGGTAAGCTAACCATAGTCCTTCGATATGAAACAAATGTGTTTTTTATTAAAAATTTTTATTTTATTTTATGCTTTAGGTTATAGATAGAGGAGTGAAGAAACGTTATCTTACAGAAGAGGATAAGCCAGTTGAGGAAGAAAAGACAGTATTCACCGAAGAAGATTTCCAAAAATTCGAAGCAGAATACTTTGGCTAATAAGTATCATATTAATATTCTGAAAAAGCTAAATAATGCTGGATACGGATCAAGAGAGAGGGAAAGCACTATTAATAACAGCTTCCATTATTTTCATTTACTACACTATATGGGTGATTGGATTACCTTTTATAGATGACAACAGAGTAAAGACTTTATTTTACCCACAGAATATTGCATTAATGGTTCCGGCTATCAGTGGTCTGTGTTTTGTCGGTGGTTTAATGATATTTACTGCCTATCACTTGCATCCTTATTATGGGAAATAAAATTAAGGATAGAAAGTGAATTGTAATTAATACCTTATAATTACTCGCGTTACAATCACTGTTATCAATGACTTGTGCTTTTCAAGTATTTCAATGATAAATATCACTTATCATGCTTGATCCTACACAATCAAAGATAAGACTAAACAAACATTGAATTATACATTTAGTTCATAAATAAAGTTTCGTTACTTATTAATACAAAGTTATATTTGTATTGTATTTCTTTATATTTTTGTATACCCTACAAGTAAAAGTAACTAATTATGCACAAAAATTGTAATATATATTTATAGTACATATATTTGTTTGTAGTGCGTGTGTATAGATATATATATATATATATATATATACATGCATGCATGTGTGCATGCGTTTATAGATAAGAATTAATTTTTATACAATATGCATCTGTATTATTAACAGTGAATTTGTAAAGTATTGTAAGTTATTAATAGTTGTGAGACGTAACAAACAAACAAGAAACTAATTTTTTAATTAAAACAGAAACTGCTCGAACTTAAAAAATTCTGCTCTATTATATTGCAATTCAGTATTACAACAATAACAAAAAAAATCAAAATGAAGTGGTTAGTGATTGGTATATCTGGACCAACGTGTAGCGGAAAGACTAGCTTAGCTAAAAAATTACATGATAATATCCAAGATTCAATTTTGATGTCACAAGATACCTACTTTTTATCCGAAGATAATCCTAAGCATTCGTTTATTTCAGAATTAAATCATTTCAATTGGGAAATTCTTTCAAGTCTTGATATGTCAAAAATGTATTCTGATATAATAAACATTATTCAATCGGCTCCAGATGCTTATTCAGTTGATTTGAATAGAAAATTTAGATGCTTCATAATAGAAGGCTTTTTAATTTATAATTATAAACCTATAGCACAATTATGTAAACAAAAGTATTTTATAGAAATAAGCAAAGAAACGTGTAGTAATAGAAGAAAAACTCGAGTATACAATCCTCCAGACGTTCCTGAGTATTTCAATAAAATTGTTTGGCCTGAATATTTAAAACATAAATCTGAAATTATCTTAGATACAAACTTATATAAAACTATAACATTTCTTGATGGAAATAAAAGTCTAAATGAATTGTATGATGTAATAAAACATGAAATTGAAAAAATTATGTATTAAAACATGAAATTGAAGAATTTATGTATTAAGCATTAAACGACTTTAATATAGAAATATAAATAGATTAACTATATGCTCGATTGATATTATTTACTTAATAATAATGATTAGTAAGATTAGTAAAGTCTTTTATTAGAAAAGATTTATTAAGAAATTCAAAATTAATGGTAATTATAACCTTTTAATATTTTTATGATTTAAAATATGCTATATGGGTATATGGGTTCAAAGAATCTTTTATCATAAATTAAAGAAATAAATCTAAATAATTTATATAAATATAATAAAAGCGTAGCTGAAATGTAATAAAATATTTAATACATTCAAATAAAGAATTCCATTGTGTTAATAAATTTTTAATTACGATTAAAAATTTCATAGATATTTATAACCGTTTAAAAATTATATTTTTTTATCCTTTATTGCTTAAAAATTATGAACAGGTTTTCTTATGTGTAAGATGTGAAATTTTGAACATTTATAGAAAAAACACTCATTCATATAATGTAACATGATCGCTCATAACTAGATATCACATTTCCAATTAATGTATTCAAAATTCATTATGCCTGCTTTGTATAATTTATTGATTCAGATGCATTTAAAAGTATAATAAACTAAACAAAAACAAATGTTTAAACTTTTAATTAAAAAAATTTACAGGAACATCTTGATTTTACATGAAACTATGTAAAAGATTCCAGCAAGTTAATACATACCTAATTTACTGTCATTCTCATTTTTACAAGACATTGAGTTAACAAATATACATAATATTACATCATAATATCTCACGCGCTTTATAATCATTTAAATAAAACAATATCTTTTATTTCTTAAGATAATTTAGTCGTACAATGTTTTCACTAAATAATCTCAAACTAGAGATCAATATAAATAAACAATAGTTGTTCGAAAAATTGTAAAAGTAAGATATCAGTAAAACAGGGATACAGGATATAATTCAGCCAGACAAAACAGGCTGGAATTTTGTGTTCAAAATCTCTTAATTAATAATTTCTTGAATCCATTAATGAATTCCTTATGTTGTGTATTTCTTCACATAAATAATGTCTTATTTGTGTTGTGTTACATGGTGTATGTATTATGTTTTGGTTGACTCTGAGCATTCGAAACGTTAGTAGGTGGGGGGCCAGCTGCTTGATCGTCTGGATCATTTTGGCCACAAGCTTTACGAACATATTGTGGTGTTACTATTACTTCTTCTTCCATTTCAAGCACTTTTTTCCCAAGTTCAGCGCACTCTGCCATTTCTTTTTCAAGCTTTGCGAGCATTCTTGGAGAATCGTACTTTTCTGGATCATCGTGAAATATGACCATTCCATCTTTTTGATTAATCGTAGCAAAGATTTCACCATCTTCAATCTGTAAAATCAATCACATTGTTAATCCATTTTACTCGATTACGTATTTTTAATATTTCCATTTATACCATATTTAATATATATTGTTCCGCATCAGCTGGACCAGGCAACTTTACGCGAGCTGCTACATCGGACAAACTTAATGTCAGAAAGGTATTTGTGAGTCTTTGAATATTTTTTTTATATAGGAAACTAAGCACTTGCTTGACCAATCCTATATTGTTGTCTCTTACAAAAACTTCTTGGTATTTTTCAATAATTTCTTGTACATCATCACAACTATTTGTACTATACGCAGTTGCTAATTCTTGATAAGGTATACTTAATCTTTTTATGTGCCTAAAAGATGAATTATTATTATAAACATCAAAGTAAATATTTTAGTACTTTATAAACTTATAAATTTAAATAAATACAATTTATTTATCTATACTCCATATATTTACCTGTACCTTAATATTATATAACATTTTTATTATTTGTAATTATATGTATAATTAATTGCAAATGTTTTTGTTTTTAAAATAAAAGATTTTCTGTTTGATAAGTATCAATTATTTTTAAATTAAAAAATCATAAAAACTGGTCGTTTTATAATAAAAATATCTAAAATATTTTTAAAAATAATATAAATCAATTTTGTAATAAATAATGATGTTTGAAAATGAAGATATGATTTTCAAATATTGAAAAAATGAAAATTCTTACATTTAAAATGTCTAACTTTATGCAAAGAAATTATTGATTTTAATATAATATTCATATTTAGGGAGCTCTTTTCTAATATTTGAAAATTACATAATTTTTCATTAAAATTTTAAGATATCAAGCTGTGCACTGTAATTTTGTAGTATTTGCAAATATCTTTAAAATTGAATTTATCCGCAGTAAAGTTTTTTCTTCAAAATTTTAATATCCATTAAAATTCTCACACTTGCGTAAATTTGATGTTAATTTTATACTTTAAGCCAATTAAATGATATTATTGAAATGTCATTCAAAATATTGTCTTTTTATTTTGGAATATCAATCTATTCTACTAATAAATTCTTGAAGTCAAAATTTTTCAGCCAATATACATTAAAAAATCTGCCGCGTATGTGTGCGAGCGTGCATACGCGGTACCTCTGCGTGCGCGTGTGCGTGTGCGTGCGCGTTCATGCGTGTGCGTTCGTGCGTGCGTGCCTATATATATATATGTATATATAACAGGCACACACATATAATTTTACATATCTTCGTAACATTTTTTTATTTCAATAAAATGAAAAATTTATTTTAATCTAAAGCTTAAGTTAAATATAAAATATAAAATCAATATAAGTATTAATTTTACCTTTTAACTAAATTACTTGTGTAATTTGGAAGTAATATAATCTTTCCATTTAAAATCAGAGATACAAGAATATACTTTTTATATGCTTCTAACATAATATGACTCACAGCAGTCGCAGGTGTCATAACACAAACTTCAAAAAAGTATAAAGCTCTTTCATAATTTTTTAAAGCCGTATATATCATTCCCCCATAATAAAAATAGAGTAAAAAGTATTTTGCATCATCATCCGTACTAATGCCAGTAATATCAATGTCAAGAAATTCTAAGGCAGGCTTAAAGCACTTTGCAAGAAGGCAAAGTTTGCAAAGATCTCCATGTATAGAAGTTAACTGACTGTCATATAACTGAATTTTTCGTATCGCTCTACAAAGCAAATCGATACCTCTTATAGGCATCTTTACTTCAACCAGAGCATCTGTAAAATGATGACACAATTCTGCATCTGTTGAAATAAATTTTAAATTAACAAAATGCCAAGTAGCTGCATAACAGACATTATTTGATACACAATATAAGAGTACAATTAAAAGCTTAATCTGAAATTCATCCATCTAATAGATCGATAAACTTAATATATAAAAAAATGCACCGGTCCAGTACAAAATTGTATTAAAAATCAATTGTTTTGTAGTTTAATGTTTGACCTAGCATATAAATAACGATAGTATTATTAAATATAAAAAAGTATCAAATTTAAGGCAGTTAATATTGCCTATGTACAATATTATAGGGATACCGATTCTTTTCAATATAATATTCACTATTATCGCACTTACACATATCAGGGACTAACCGAACTTGTTCTCCATTACACCCAACAATAAATTCTTGAACCTGATTGAACAGTGGCTTAAATACTTCCATAGTAACACTAACAAAATTGAAATCTGAAAACTTAGCACACAGAACAGCAAGAATTCCAATAGAATGCTGCTGCAGATCTAGTGTTTCCAATACATTATCAAGATGTTGAACATTCTTCTTCAGTACATCGTTGAATTTTGTCAGAACACTGCTTAATTCGCGAAAGTTTTCTGAAAATGCCAAACAGATAAGAGTGAAATTTAAATTGAAAATACGATACTCATTTAGAGCGTAATTTCCTCTTCGTACAAGCACAGTAAATAAAAACAGAAAAGTGTTTTAAAACCCTTAGAGGTTATGTTTTGTAAAATAATGACATTGTTATGTATACCTTCCGCGGTCAAAGCCCGAACGTTGTTAACAAATTGCTCCAATGCCGATGCCATTTTAGGGTGAAAAATGTACTCGCATCACCGACAGTGGACCTATGTTTTCTCGTCTATTTCAGAGATATCAAAAAAAAAGAAATCGGCCGAGAGCAAGAAACGACCTCTTTTGTATATACATGCGTAAGTTAGCAATTCAATCGGAGATTTCTGGTTGGTGCGCCGATTCTCCTTATTTGCCTGCGCAAACGCATGTCACACCTTAACTTCTATGCTCTTGTCCTTATTATTATTATTCCTTTTAAATAAATAATTTTATTTGATGCGAGGGAAAAATAATTATTGTTTGTGCGTGTTGCTATAAGATATTGGAAAGTAAAGCAAACAAAGCGTAGCAAAGTAGAGAAGTCTATCGAGTATATTCATCATTAATAATATAAATAATGTAACGAGTAATAAATTAGTAGTAATAAGCAAAATGCATTAATAGAAGTAAAGTTGTGAATGAAAAATAATGTACGAATTAAAGTAAAGTACGAATTGAAGTAAAAAAATATCGACGCTTTCTATCTCAATAAATTCTATTTAATATATTGATCAAACAATTTAACTTTGCTTAGAAACAAATTCGAGCTCGCGTCTCTGTTAGTAGTATATTTAAAAAACTTGTAAAAACGAATTATTATCACACGTCCCGTTTAAGAGAACATTGATAAAATATATTAACATAGTAATTAGAAATTTAATATAATATTTGAGGTGATCAAGGTCAGTTTTATAATGAATCGATAAATAAATATAAAATCCGTTGTGTAAAATTGATTTCCTAGAAAATGAATGAATATATATATATATATATATATATATATATATATATATATATATATATATATTTATATACATTTCTGAATAGTGTTAAATACAAGTGACGGAGAGTATGCTTAAATACATAAATATATTAAATAAGTATAAATATTACTTTTAAATTTATGGAAAGTGTTTAATTATTAGCCAAGCTTGAATTGTATCATTAATTATAGAATAATAATTACTATATTTCTGAAACAATAAGCTAATACGAAGTATAAAACTATAATTAATTATTAATCGTATATTATTGTTGTTATTGTTACATATATGCTATTAATCATATATGCTTTGGTGTAAGCCAACAAATTTTTAAAGCTAATATAAATTTCCACAATTTATATTTAGTTCTTTTTTTTTTTAGTTATAATAACGAATGATAAAAATTTGGTCGAATAACAAGATATTTTCTTACAATATATATTTAATAAGTTTATAAAGATTGTTAATTAAGCCATTGCATGTTTCTATAATTGTGACACATACAGTTACGTATATTAAAAAAAGAAATAAAAACAATAAATGGATAAAAATAAAAACATAAAGCCATTAATTAGTAGCTTCGATGAAATGTAAAAATATATTTGTGATAATATATAAATAAAACTAGAAAGGAACATAAATTGAGAGAGAGAGAGAGAGAGAGAGAGAGAGAGTGAGTGAGTCGATAATTTCAGTACAAGACCATAGAAAGCATATACGATTAAGAAATTTGATCGAAATGAAATTAAATAAGGCTTGAAATATTAGAAGACTATAAGTGTGTGAATATACTTTATTCTCAAAATTAAGTTGAATACAAAGTATCGATACTATCATGACTATAATTTATTAATTTATAGATTCAGAAATATAATTATTATTTAAAAGATTATTCATAATTGAATAATATTCATCATTAAATTAACTTGAGCATTAAAAAACTACGCATATAAAGTCGTTAATTACAAATACAAATATATTAATTTGAATACATGGAATTGTTAAAAACAATTGGTGATTTTTTCATTTTCAAAAATTTATGCGAGTAAATAAAACTAAACGTTTTCAAAACGTGAAATATTCTTAATGTATTCTCAACAAATCAATGCCTCTTACAACTTTATCTCAATCATAAAAAAAGATTATTATGCAATTGTATTATCGCTTAAAATTATATTATCATTTTAAAAAGAATAAGATTAAATTTGATGTTATAATGGAAAAGTACTAACGAAAGTTAAAAAAACGCAGATTCGTTATAATTTCAAAAAGTGATATACGAAAACATTAATTAGTTCTTTAATGTCAATGATTTTCTTCTAATGCTGTCAGATTCATAAAATGCACTATGTAAATAAGAAGAAAATTACAATGAAATAAATATTGAAACTTCTATTATACGTGCTATAAGAATTTAAATAAATTTATAATAAATCGAAAATAAAGAGGATATTATTTCGTAGTAAAGAGACCAATTCTAATAATATATAAGTATTATAATTTTCATAAAGTTTCTCAATGTTTCATAAGCTATGTTCTTAATGTAAAAGCACCTTCGCAATTTAAAATTATGGACAATTAAATTACACATATCAGCGCAAATGTTAAAGCATAACTATTAATACTGTAACATTCACACAGGATGACGAATGCGTCATACGACGCAATGTGGTGCGAGGCACACGTGTCCCTCGAGGAAGTTACGCAGCTCGACTCCTTGGCCCAATCGTCGTCGTCGGTACGGGAACGCGACGAGGCGCGATCACAGGTCGTCTACCTTTACGTCCGCTACATCGATCTTAGCAACAGGTTGGAGCAGTGCTACGACCAGATCGTCCAACCACAGAAGCGTTCACTGTTGCGTCGTCTCCTGGAATCCACCTACGGCCGCGTCCTCGAGCTCAAGCACGAGCTCGTAGAGCTGGAGCTCGATGAGTACAATTACTTTGACGATGCCTTGCTCAAGCTTAGGTTGTATTAGTTATAAATTGGCTAATAGTGGGAAGCTGCGATATTAAAAAATGCGCTTTGTCGAATAGTCTTGTGATACGCAAAATTAATATCCTTATTTCGTATTGCTTCTTATCGAAGACAATATACAAGAAAAATAATTGATGTATCTTCTGAAATAAGTATTGCAGCTTCTGTAAGAACAAAAATATTACCAATTAAATAGAAATTCTCAAAACCAGCTTTTTCAAATTTTTATTTTATATTTTTAACTCGTGCATATTGTGTCGGGTTATAACTGTAATGTAACGATTAAAATTTAAGGGAGAATATGACACCCGATGAATTAGAGCTCAGAGTCCCGCGATATTTTCGCCGAGAGAGAGAAAGCGAGATCGCGAACAGGAGGAAGTTCATCGAGGAAACGTTACGCAATATGGGAGGATTCGAAGATAAATCTGAGAAAAAGAAAATGACGGAGCTTGAAGCTATCCGACTAATACAGGTAAATTGACAATTATTTGCAAAAGTTTCTTTTTTATTAATAATTTCGCTTTATCGTAATACCTGTACATTTTATAATAAAGCTCTCACTTATAGAAATGGTAATGCGTATAAAGTAGCATAAGACTTTCAAGCCTTTTAAGCAAACTAAGTATCTTACTGTGTATATGATATTCAATTTCCCATAATTCGATAAGATTAATATAGTCGATATATATCGAAAAAAAAAAAAAAAAGAAAGAAAGAAAGAAAGAAAAAAAAAGTAGAGTAAAAAGCAAATTGAAAGCAATAATTATTAAAGCCTTGGCTGATGGAGAAATTTTCTTTCGCATATTTCGTTAATGAAAAAAAAAAGTGCTTTCACAGCATTTACATATAAATCTCCATGTTTTGCTAAGATGTATAATTACAGTCGTACGAGCGAGCGAGGCAAGGACGCATAAGATTTCAATTCATGAAAGAGATTCTGGAGATGAAAGAAAAATCAACGATTAGATCAGAACTCAAAAAGCCGGATGTGGTGACCGCGACTGCGGCTGCTTTAAAAATACAGAAGATTTGGCGTGGCTATTCGACGAGGCGTAAAGTTAGTCAGCGTAAACTCGATGAGATGCTTCTAATAGGTAAATTTGTATTAGATTAGATAGATTACTTAATTAGGATATATGAATATATTTTAACAGCAGCTCGTCGCTTATAAACTTTAAACGAGAACAAAAATTAAAATAATGACATTGAATTATTATTGTTACAATAGAATTATGTCCCTCCCTCTCTCTGTCTCTCTCTCTCTCTCTCTCTCTCTCTCTCTCTCTCTTGTCTCTGTATTAATTACATAATTATTTTTATGAAGAATTAATTTTTTTCCCATAGTCGTTTAGATTGTAAATAATAAAGCAACAATTGGCACACTGATCAAAAGATTTATCATAATAATTAATCGTGTTTATAGAATATTTGGAAAATTGTTGTTACGAATATTAATATGTAATTATAAAATTGTGATTTACGTTGAATAATGTATATTTTGCTGAAGCAACAACTGAATAATCGATTTGTTTCATTTTAGGTATGCTGCAACCTTATCAAATAAGTTTTACAAGTACCAAACAATTGGAACAAATTGAAAAGAAAAGATATGAAAAACAAAAAGAATTTCAAGATATGTTGGATGCATATATAGTTGAAGTGAAAGATAGAATAAAAACGGAGAGAGGTGCAATTATAGAAGAGACTATAAGAAATGAGATCAGAAATTGGATTAACACGTGTTATCAGCAAACTGGAAAGATTCCAGAGTTGCCATCAGCGGAAAATGGAGGATCACGAATAATTTTCAGTCGACAGGTTATAAATTAAATAAATATTTTATTGCGAACTTTATTTTTTATTGAGAAATGTAAGTAAAAGTTAAATTTTTTAACAATCTAACAGAATCTTGGTACATTTGCATTTCACATTCAAGATGATTATTGTTTATGTATTTAAATTCAGTAAATGCTTTTTCATACACACATGCGCGCGCGCGCGCGCACACACACACACACAGACACACACACAACACATATATATATATATATATATACTCGATGGTTATCCTATTTTAAGATATTGTCAAAAACTTTTTAATATGTTTTCATTGTAAATAATGGAAATTATTCGTATTCTCTCTGTTGTGAAAGAAAATTTAACTACATGACCAATTTCTCATTCCATTGTAATTTTTGCTCCAGAGTCAGAGTAATTTTCGTTAACAAAGTTCTGCCTACACATCTTATAAATTTAAAAACATAAATGCCTGTTGTTCAATAAAATAGACAATGTACGTTCATTCTGTACTGCTTTTAATCATCAATGATCATAGATGTGATAAATTCCAATGGCCTACTATTTTTTCCTATATTTATACATAAAATTACAAATCGAGATTTATGTAATAAATCGTGTGTATCTCTTAACTTGATATACTTTATTTACTACTTGATATACTCTATTTGTTTTTCTCTGCATTACATTGATATAAGTTTTTATTACTTTCAGCTAATATTACTTTAACTAATACTTCATTAACGTATAAATAATTATGTTTATGAAAGCTTTTTGTACATTTCAATGGATTCTACTTTGAGAGACTATTTATCGTGTGAATAATTTCAACAACTGAATTCAAAATTTATGCTATGTTTGGCACTCGATTAATTATCTAATCGCTGGTCTATTTATGACGCGCAATTTTTTTTACAACGAATCATCATTCCATAAAAAAACTAATTTCATATAAAGCAAAACAATTTTACTGTAAGTCAAAGGAAATGAAATCGTATTTTCAAAATTAAATTTTAATCGAAATAATTATCGTTTCACATTTAACACGAACTTTTAAAGTAATAAATAGCATCGTTGGGTCGAGTTAATATTTATTTACCCATTAGATTCTTTTAATATTATTGTGCGCAATATAGTGCTCGTTGCAATGTACGTAAGTTGGTAATGAGCCAATCAAATCCATAAACACTATATTTTTAAATTATTCAATTTTGAAATTGTTTTGTGCGATTGCGGGTCAATAGTCTCATCGAATATTGGCTTTATAAACAGAAAATATTCGAGGTCGTATAATATATAAAGAGATTTAAATCAGTGGGAATTGCTCTATTATATGCTGATACTGAAATATCAACAGAATTAAAGATTAAACTTGGGCCTCGAATATCAGTAATTTTAGTAGTTCCTTCCTCAGTATAGGCGACATATTTTCGCGTTTAATGAATTTTTGTATAAACCGAATGACTAAAAAAAATAATAATAATAACAATAATAATAATTCGATATTCGTATATCAGCATTAAATATTCTAATATACATTTTTAATATTAATGCATATGTATGTGTATGCTTATTACGAAAATCTTTGAATAATAAATTAATTTTACTTTACTTGCGAGGTCGATTATCGATTGAGTATGCGATGGTATAAGGAATCGTTGCAATAATCATTTATAATTAAATTCACTCAGGATACCGAGAGTTCAATGAGCAAATCGACAGGTGTATCCTCGTCCAAAGAATCAAAGCGCTCAAAAAAATCATCAAAGACGAAGAAAGAAAGTGAGACGGAACAGCAATCCGAATCGGACATAACTGGCTTTAAATTTATGCCATCGAATTTCTTAAATGAGCTTATCCAAGCCAACCAAGAATATCAGGAAATATGGAAAGACAAGGATGAGTCATCGAATCTTGACCAACGACCATATTTTGATATGGTTGAGGCCGAAAAAACACAAGAAGTTGAGAACGAAATTAGAATCAACGTCGATCAAGCCTTGAGAAGTAAGAAGGTCAACTCGTATTTCAATTTAATGCGCATTAGAGTGTCTGGTAGCTTAAGTACACGTATTCATTGTCATCATTAAAATTCAATTTCTTAAAATTGATTATTAAAAGAATTTACTGATTTTTATTAATCGATATATCACAGTTGACATAGAAGCTTTGCAGTCGGCCCTTGATAGGGACAAGGGCTGTAAAGGGAAACGGGCTAAGAAAGCACAAAAACGAGTACGCCGCAGTGGGAAGAAGAATAAGAAAAAGAAGGATAAAGACTTGACTCCGGATAGATCAACGGGATCTCTTTTCGAGGAGTTATTACACCAAGGAATAATAAAACTTTGCCCAGAAGTGTACATCGATAATTTCAAGGGAGAAAAGTCTTATTCGAATTTCCATCTCAGACAAAAGGGTAAAAGTACCCTACCAGCCATAGGTAAAGGAAATATTTATGCTTTTTATTTAGAGATTTTTAAGTTTTTTCATTGCATTTGTAATTGCATTTTCCATGGATATAATCCTATTTAATGAAATGATTTTAGTTTGGTTAATATGTTTATAATGTCAATATAAGCTTGCATATTGCTTACCATAGCCGTTTGGTAAAACTAATGTTTATTACTAATTATTAATTCATAATTATTTCTTAACATATTGCTCAAAGCGTATTAAATAGTTTTGCATTGTATTTTATAAATATCTCCATTATGATTTTCTTCATCATTGACAATTGACAATTAGCATTATGACCGAACTTTAAGGAATATTTTTTAAATTATTACCAATGAAATAAAAATAAAAAACGATCGTGTCGCGTTTTAAATTAAACAAACAACAAACAAACAAACAAACAAACAAACACACAAACAAACAAAAATTTATGCGATAGGCTAAATCACAGTAGACAACAAGCATTGCGAACTGCATAAATTTATCCACTCTAATAGGCGATATACGGCAAATCATCAAGGAATACTGCATCCTGCCAATGGGAAGTGAAACATTGCGAGAATTAACGCCCCTCGTAAGGTCAGTTCTTATTGCCGGGCCACGTGGTAGTGGCAAAAAAATGTTGGTTCACGCTATTTGCACGGAGCTGGGAGCGACACTTTTCGATATCACTCCATCCAACATCGTCGGCAAGTACCCCGGAAAGACCGGCCTCATCATGTTACTCCATTTAATTTCCAAAGTACGATTTATACGATTAGCGTTCGCTCGTTAATCACTCGAGACGAGTATTTAAACAATATTCATGTAACTCGGCGGTCTGAGAGAAACTTAAAGCCCGAGCGAAACTTCGATCCGAATAAAGAATAACTGGAAGCAAAAATGTAGGAGTCTTAGTGATTATGAAAAATTGCACATGAATTTTGAAAATATAAGCGTAATATACGCGTTATAAATATTATTGAGTGTAATAAATCATAGTTTTCAAATTTATCTCAAACCGAATGTCATTAGGCGAATCGTATTAGATTATAATCTACAAATTCTTCAATGTAAATTTTAATACGACCAAGAGTATTATTTATTATACAAGTCTTGAGAGTCGATAAAAATACAATAATGATACAGTATTAATTTATGTAATGGGTTTTTTTTTTTTTTAAATTGTTTGTTAATGTTGTCGTGAAAATTTATGGATTCTTTTTAATTTTTTTTATTATTATTATTATTATTATTATTATTATTATTATTATTATTATTATTATTATTATTATTATTATTAAATGCAACTGAACATAAATCTTATAATATTAAAGAAAAATATTACATAATATATTAAGGTTTCTAAACTTCTACAACCATCTGTAATATTTATGGAGGGAGCCGAAAGACCATTTGTTAAAAAAGTTCCAAAAGCTGACAAGACCGATCCAAAACGACTAAAAAAAGACTTACCAAAATTAGTAAAAAATATAACTAACGAAGATAGAGTTATTTTAATCGGAACATCGAGTAGTCCTTGGAACGGAGATCAAAAACTTCTTTATCAAACATACGATAAAGTTATTTTTATTCCCCGGCCGGATTATGGCTCGATGTCACTAATTTGGAAGGACTTACTTTATAAGGTAAATAGATTAAACTATAATTCTCAAATTAATATCAATTCATTATTAATTAATTCGATTGATAACGTATTACTCACAACACACACACGCGCGCGCACACACACACAAACACAAACACAAACACACGAGTAATTTATTCTAAGATACTAATTGTTTAAATTAAAAACAATAATTAATGTACGAGCGTGTATGTGTTATCAATAATATAAAATAAATTGCATATATTAACTGCTTTTAATATAATTAGATCTTTTATAAGTTTAATAGGAAAAAATTTCAATGTCGGTATATAAGATAAAATCATTGATCATTTAATGCATCTGTAAAAAAAAAAAACATTAATTAAAAGTAAAAGTTGCAATATATTGGCATTTTAATTTCAACTAATCCTCGCTTGCAATTAATACAATCAAAGTAAAATAAGGCAACGAATGAGTGAAAAAAGTCAAAATAAAAGAGATCCAAATATTAGCTTTAAAAATTAAAGTTTTTACTTACCGTTTGCTTTTAGTATTCAGGCATTAACAGGCAATTTAATACATCTGGAATGGCAAAACTTTGTGATGGCTTTACAATTGGCACAGTACTCTCAACTATTGACAGTGTAAATCAATAAATATTTCTAATCATTATTTCTTTTCTAAAATGTCATTTACTGCACATAAAATCTTCTTTTGTGTACGTATATTGTAGGTAATGACGACCAAGCGTATGGTTCAATTGAGAGTACAGCCATTAACGCACATTGAACTTATCAACGCATTAAGCTTGAAAAATCCAATTTATCGCGAAGAGGAAGATGCATTTTTGAGTACGTAGTCAACGTGGATTTAGACGATTGATCTTATGAAAAATATGTATTTTAAATATATAATTCGGTCGATGTTTAAAATAATTAACAATTTCATTTACATAAAATGAATTTTTTACTTCGATCTTTTTTTTTCAATTTTCTGTTTTTTTTTTCTCTTTTTTCTTTATTTTTGTTTTTCTAATCAATGAAGCATTATTAGTATTATTTGTTATCGATATGAATAATGAAACCATAAGTATCAAGTATTTTCATGTATTGGAAAGTTTTGTCGATAACAGAAAATTAATGAAATTGTTAATGACGAAGTTATTATTTATAAAACAAAATTTTCAGATTGGTATTACAAAACTCCTACTTGTAAAAGAAAGCAGAAAGCGATTGAACTGGAATTAGCAAAATTGGAAGAAGAAAACGAGAAGAAGAAGAAAGGAAAAAAATAATAATTTATCACGGAATGCATATTATTTATTTTAATATTATTATAATTTTTATTTATTAGTATTTATTTTAATGAGCGAACTTAGATTTTAATCAATACAATTCTAACGTGTAACGGATTTTACGAAGAAACCAGTAATTACATTTCATATTTGTCATATATAACGAATATATAAGTATTACTTTATTAATTAATGGAAAAATAATGCAACGTAACTCGATTTATTACGTACCACTACATACACTACTCCAATTCATATTTGTAGTATTCTTTTTTTTTAAAATGCTGTTTTATTTTTATTTTATAATGTACAAAAGGTAATAATTAATAGAACGTAATTAAAAAAATTTTTTTTTTTTATTAATTTATACTATATATTTATATTAATTTCACGTAATTACTAAACTTTTGTAAAACCTTTTTGTAAGACTTTTATTAATATATTTATTTGAACGAGCTTTTTAAATTATTTATTAATATTTCATTTATCCTCGTAAATTTGATAATATGTATATGTCATCATCGTTAATCATCGAATTATTTATCGTGTTATTTTCTTTTTATTATAAAAAAAAGAAAATGTATAAAGTGCTCCATATTGAAGTCAATATGAATGTTCTGATATATTATTCAAAAAAATTTTCGGTCTAATTAGTTAGTTCTAGCATGTTATTATAAATAGAAAATATTCTTATTAATAAAAGATATTAATGAATTAATATATATTAGTTAGTTGCAAAATATCACATTCAGTACTACGGGTACCACTATTTCTCGAGAATTTATATTTAATAATTGGTAAATAATTATTTGCATTATTTATGGATATTCAAGGAGATGAAATAACGATTAAACACATATGTCAAATAAAATGACAAATACACAAGATCCAAGAGCATTTTCAGCTACCACTTATAATAAATCATTTGCCAACATGGAAATGCAAGTTACTTATTTAAAATAAGCAAGCGAATTAAATTAATTAAATATAATAGTTCGGGCATTAAGATCAAGTGAAAATTTTAATCGAAAGCCATCGACTCTCGATGATTTATACATTACAATGTAATTATTATTGGTTTTATATAAAAAAAAAAAAAAAAATTAATAAATAAAATAAAAGTTCATCTTTTATCCTACATTATCAATTCGTAAACCTGTATTTTAGTATGTGCACTTACAATATCAATTACTTACAAATTCTATATATTGGCTTTTTTACTCTATGATAAAATTAAAAAAGCTTTCTTTATCTCAAACTGAAGCAACGTACATGTTAAGATACACGAACGACAGAAATATATAAATATTACAATATTATGAGACATTGATTTAAAATTATTATTTATTTAAACATTAAATAATTATTACTGCTTTGTAACCTTCATAGATTACAATATTGTAACAAAATAAGAAACGATTGTTAGTTTAAACAAAAGTTGTATAGCACTTTCTAGCACTATGATAATGTATTAAAAATAGAATCGATACCTTGACAATTATTAAACAATTTTATTTCTTTTTGCTTTGATTTTTTTAAATCATAAAAGCACATTTTTTAAGCAATAAATAAACATTTTTTTATTTTGACGTTGAATATGTAAATATACAGAGACATAATTAAATTAAGAAAATTAATTTTAACTACTATATGGAGATAAAATTGTTTACTTGCATTGATATTATGTTTGGATTCAAATAAAATTTCAAATTAAATATATCATTATTCATTTGATGAATTTATCTTTCTTCATTAACTTATTTTATTAATCAAACATATTTTCATTTTTACGTTGATCAAAAAATTTCTTATAAAACAAATATAGACTTTTATTTAGGCTACGAATTAATCTATATAACTATATATATATATATAATCAAAGTAGCTCCGCCAGCTTTTAAAATTATAAATTTAGCTTGGATAAGGCGATCGGTGGCAACAACTTGTAAAATTCCCTGCAGATTAAAGCTCATTAGCAAAGAGCGTTTTAATCGTGAAAAGGGTGGAAAAAATTATCAGAAATCGCATGACAATTCCCCGCGTATCCGTCCGCAAAACCGAGCAATTACTGGCATTCGCGAGTCTCGCGCATTAACGGGCGAATTGTTCATCTTCTCCAACGGATTCACTTCGTATTGATAAAAACGGCGGCACGATGAACGAGCGAATCATCAATGCGGGCGCAAAAAGATTCGATCGCGCCACGCATCGGATGTTTGGCGGCTCATACACATTGTAACTTGTATACGTTACTTTATCTTGCAGTTTTATCGTTCACGCCACGCTCGTATCGCGTGTCGTAATGGAAAAATGTCGCAAATATGCCTTCGATTATTTTTCACGTAACACATCGTTCGAGATTACAGATGATCTAAGATTGGCCTATAATTAGCGCTTTGAAATTAAAATGACATAATTTAACATGTGAACTTGACTTATCGAACATATCATATTTGTTCGTTTATGAATATAAGCTAATAAGATAGTATAATAATAATAATAATAATAATAATAATAATAATAATAATAATAATAATAATAATAATAATAATAATAATGATGATAATGATAATGATGATACAATTGCGTTGATATGGAGAGCGTACAAAGAGGACGAAACAATACAAAATAAAATTATGCTCAACAAATGTTTGTACGTGTACTAGATTATATAGATTATTGTCATAACATATTAAAGAAATATTCGTTAACATAATTTCACTCTCTCTCTCTCTCTCTCTCTCTCACTCATCCCCCCCCCCACACACTCGTAAAAAGTACAAATTAACTAAAATCTTCAAACAAGACAATAATAATAATAATACGTAAAATAATGCGATCGGCATCGATCATCTCCTCGCTGCGTGTTAATCATTTGCTAATTGAATGTCGTTTTTATTTGTCGGATAAAATTGTAAATATGCAAGCGATCGATCACGAACAGCCGATTGAGATTATATATTGGTAAGATAAGCAAAAATTGCCGATGCTGCCTTATTTAGATAGATTTTACACAAACGTCTACAAAGTTCTTACGGATTAAATATTTTGAGACATAGTAGTTCAAGTGGGTTGTTACTCGACCAACATTATAGATACATGAAAACGTAAATACAACATAGTAACATGAAAAGCTCTTATCTATGATATATAGATTAGTGCAGTCTTAACGTCGTCATAAATTAAGTGGAGACAGTTAAGAAAGAAACAGAAGAATGATACAAGTATGTCGATAAAACTCATAGGCAAAAAAAAAATAATAATAACAACAAAATCCCTATGAAATAACTAAAATGATGAAAGTTTGCTTGGAGATTAGTGAAAATGCAGGTCTAGTCGATTCAACATAATGCTGAAAAATAATATTTTTGAATGAAATGAGCTGTCAGCTTATGGTAATATTGGCTGACATTAATTGGCAATAAATAGAATTCGTCTATGTACATCTTTCATAAAAGATTTTGCATACACATTATTATTCTCGTTGGATAAAAAAAAAAAAAAATCGTCAACTATTTACGTTAATTTGAAGAATTGCCTTGAATTTTTACAAAATCATATAATGTATTAATATTATTAATAATTCTAATTACAGTATATCAATCGAAATTTGCTATTAATTTGCTAAAAGCTTATCAAACCTTATGCGCAAGTAATTCTTTTAAAAACCACGCCAATATAATAATCCACTCGATTATTATAATATTATCGGCAATATTATGCAAGTAAAATCAAATCGTTATCCAATAAGTGTATATATCATATTTATAATCAAATTAATTATTCTCGACAATCACCTTCCGAATATGTCTAAATAGCCGGTAAATTTCTCGCTACAATTACTCTCATTACTCGACCAATTGTGCTCGTGCCTCGGTGTACCTAAACAGTCATACCAAGTGCCGACATTTCATTAAACGCTTTGACGAGCTTCGGAACAATTTTATAAAATTGGATCATTTTCCGTGAGTTTCCTCAAATAAAATCAACCGGCTAATGTAATATATCAAGACCATAAGCTCCTATCACGCATTCGAAAACTCATTTCCATTGCAAATTTTAATTCATTTTTTCAATTAAGAAAACGTTGTATCGCTCTGCATACTAACAATGGTATTACCAATTTTTCGCGTTCATTAAGCGCGTCATTAAAGGAATTTTTGCATTATTAATAAGCGCCGGCGCATTAATGACGAGAGGCACGAACGCGTAAGAAACACCAATTAACATATAGTTTGTAAAGTATTGGGTGTTCTAATGAGCTCGTAATTAGTATAAGACACTCTCGTATTAAGAATAATAAGACATAAAGGCACCTCGAGGTCAATAAACAAAAAAAAAAAAAAGAAAAGAAAAAGAAACAGAAACAGACAAAAAAAAAAAAAAAGAAAGCCCATTCAAAGCACATCACGTTAGCACAAATCAATCTTAATAATGCAAATAAACGTACCTACGCGCATCACGGGACAGAAATCGGCACAAAGACCAAGGGACCAGCCAAATAATGCTCTTCGAAGGAATTGGCGAAGGGTGGGTGGGGGAGGGTGAGGGAACTCGACCTCCTCACGCTTATCCCCCGGAATAATCGTGCATCGATATTCGGCGTCGCATCGTCGTCATCCGTCGACGACGTTTCACGTGAGACCCACGCGTTACGCAACCGTTCGGGTATCTCGCTACCAAGTGCCACGCGGGCGTCGCGTGCGAGTCGTCGCCGGTCCCCACGTGTGCATCGATCTCATCTTCGAAGGGACGAGCCGATAAGGCTCCGGGTAGACGACGGCAAACTCGGGACACCGCTGTCCGAGACAATGGCTCTCTCTTACTTTCCGTCCCTCCGATGATTATTAAGACGATTACCTAAGTAATGGCCCAATGGCGCGTCGTGTCCAATGTAGGAGGTTAATTGGCCCGAGGCCGAGTACCTCCCCGCCCCTCCCGACCGCCATCATCGCCATTGCCACCATTGCCACCATTGCCACCACCGAGCACGCTCGATGCTCGCTCGAGCTTTGTAAGAGAAGACGTTGGCGAGAGCGACGCTTTTCACAAATCGGCGACGACGACGCGTCCTTTTTATTTCGCTCGGAGGACTTAGAGCAAGCGATATGCACTCGTCTAGACTGAACTTTTCCCGTCGATAATAATCCACAGTTAATTATGTTAGTCGAGGCACATCTTATCCATGCACAGTGTGGAGTGTGCGAGATGGAGAGTAAGGAAGACGATCGCTAATTAGGAGGCTAACGGGATTCGCTTCGCTTTCATTACTTTATCGTAAGCTGCTTAGAGGGAAGAATTTAAAGATGCCGACAGGATAATTCGAGGAGATTTTCATTTCGACATACGCACTAAATTGGCTAATTGGTGCGAATAAAGGGACTAATTCCGGACCCTCGCTTTTAATTCCGATTGTGTCGTGTAATTTATATCGACATTATGAGATTACCGAATGGCATGCGGCCAATAATAATTATTAATATCATTAATCGTCCCGTTCGTGGAATTAAGCTTGAGCCTAAACGGGAGCCCCATTGCTCTGATTAGGCAATGTCTTAACGATAATTTTGAGTTTGGTCGTAAGAATCAGCGGGCACAAGTACGTAGTGGGAGGGGAAGATTGCGAGGGCTTTTCCGGAGTTAAACGATTTCATCAGCGGGTACGAACTAACCGATTATCGTCTTCGCGTTAATATACGAGAGCGATGTATACAGACGCGACATTCATCAAAAAACAAAACAAAAAAACAAAAAAAAAAAAACAAAAACAAAAACAAAAAAGAAAGAAGAAGAAAAGCAGAAATCAACGACAAAGACAAACGAAGAAAAGAAATAAAAATAACGTCTGTGATTCGTAGGGAGCGAGGGCGGTTAAATTCGTGGGTAGACAAAGAGGCAAAATAATAAATCGAGGCACCGTTAGCGTACCGCTGGAACAAAATTAAATACGTATGTACGATGACTATGCCGACGACGACGACGACCACGACGCCTTGGCTCATCTCCTCGAGCGTTCGAATTCGCGCGCCGACCGAACGACCCTATCTCGTGCACGCGTTTGACAAGTGTCATGGCTCATCGCTGCCCCTCTCCAACCGCCACCCCCTAGCCAACACTGTAGCATCCGATAAAAGTATTCGTATTCGCGGCTTATCGCATGAGAATAGTCGTCGCGCGTGACGCAAGTGTGTACCGGCGTCCTACTGCTGTTCACTCGCTCACTCACTCACTCACTCGCTCTCTCTCTCTCTCTCTCTCTCTCTCTCACTCACTCTCTCACTCTCTCTCACTCTCTCTCTCACTCTCTCTCCGTCTCGTTTGTCCCCTTGTTCTCGCTCGCGCGTGCTAAGAGCGCAGGCGCGGATCGGCGTCGCACACCCATTGGTCGTCGCCACATGGTCTGATGTCAGACCACAGCCGGTGCTACTACCTAACTTCTCTCGTATAAAGCCGCAGACGCGACGGGCGACATAACGAGATGCAAGGCTGCTAAACTTGGTTCGTTTGGTTCGCTCTCGGTGCTTAGTCTCGCTTGGTCCTTGGCCGAGGTGCGAGGGATACGTTCGACGAAGCCTGCGACCAGTCCCTCCCCGAACCCCAATAACCCCAAAACTAGCAGCTGAAGAAGAACGAGAGAGCGCGAGCGAGAACACGAGAAAGAGGGAAACAGAGAGAGAGAGAGAGAGAGAGAGATACATATATACATATATACATATATATATATATATATCTATAAAGAGAAACAGACAGGCATAGACGTAGAGTGAACAGGAGTGAGAAAGTGCGAGGGAGAGAAGAAAGAGCAGCAGACAGTTTGATCGGGGCGCGGGAGTCGCCGCTCGGTGGCTGGGAGTCTGGAAGTGCAAGAGCCTTGTCGCCGGCCGCCACTGCATGACGTACCGTTGCGCGGACACGAGAGAGACACGCGAGTGCGATCATACGCAGCCTCGAGAAGTGGCCGCCCTTCTATCACATCGCCTGACCTTGACGACCTTCTCATACTCTAAACGAGAGGTGATTATTTCCATATTATAATCTTCTCTACTCTCTCTATTTATCTTTTAGCTTCTCTCTCTCTTAGCTTCGAGATTAATCGTTACCGCTTCATCTTCCGGGCTGTATCACTCCTCCCCCTCCCTCTTCTCTCTCTCTCTCTCACTCTCTCTCTCTCTCTCTCTCTCTCTCTCTCCTTGTCCTCCCGCCACTCTAACATCCAAAATGTAACGCACAACATACAACATACAACATGTAACGCACAACATACAACATACAACATACAACATATAACATACATCATGCAACATCATGCAACAACCGTCCGTCCCTCTTCGATTTGCGTCCTATAACCGAGGGTTAGACGAGAGGGCGCGCGGTTTTTTTTTTTTAGGTTATGTAGCCACCCTACATCATGGCTTCTTAATTCATCTATCCCTGCTTGACTCGCGTACTTAACTCGTAAGGACTTTTCCTCGCTTTTCCACGCTCTCGG
>NW_011948426.1:1574212-1632172 GCF_000503995.2 Ceratosolen solmsi marchali | reverse complement strand
CCGCTGTCAGGCACCGATGCGCACCGCGACACATCGTAGAAAGTCCGGCGACAGCTCGCGTTCGGTCTGCTCCGCGCATTCTTAATCCACCGTCCATCGCCCCTTCATTATTATCGTTATTATTATTACTACACTTACCAATACTGTTACTACTACTACTACTACTACTACTACTACTACTACTACTACTACTACTACTACTACTACTACTACTACTACTACTACTACTACTACTACTACTACTACTACTACTACTACTACTACTACTACTACTACTACTACTACTACTACTACTACTACTACTACTACTACTACTACTACTACTACTACTACTACTACTACTACTACTACTACTACTACTACTACTACTACTACTACTACTACTACTACTACTACTACTACTACTACTACTACTACTACTACTACTACTACTACTACTACTACTACTACTACTACTACTACTACTACTACTACTACTACTACTACTACTACTACTACTACTACTACTACTACTACTACTACTACTACTACTACTACTACTACTACTACTACTACTACTACTACTACTACTACTACTACTACTACTACTACTACTACTACTACTACTACTACTACTACTACTACTACTACTACTACTACTACTACTACTACTACTACTACTACTACTACTACTACTACTAATCATAATAATACTTTATTGTTGTTGTCGTTTGTTGTCGTTTGTTGTCGTTGTTGTCGTTGTTGTCATTATCATTATTATGACGCCATATCGTCCATTGGATCCGTGAAGAATTACGAGCTTTGACCGAATGACATTCGCTCGTTGCGAAACTGCCATCGTCGACACGAGAAAATCGCGAGGCGCCGCTAATCTCGTAGCCTCAGCCATTACCCAGTGTCGACATGTCGTTGTAATGTGCGATAAACGCGGGGAGCGATTGCGTCGGAACCCCAATTGGGATTAAGACGGCCGAGTACGCGTTGTACCCATTAAAAATCGATAGCCGCGACTCGTTGTCTCGTTTTTCCAGCGCCGGATAAAGTGGCGCAGTGCGAAAAACACGTCGTCGCGCTTGGGCACGAGGCGTCGTCCGACGTTGGCGACGACCTTTTCAGCAAAGATTCACTAGGACATGTGTCGTTACCGCGTGACCCCGCACCCCGAGAGCCAGGTAGAAAGATATTTCTTTGAAACCAACGTATCTCGTATTCGTTCCCCTACCATTATCAAACACCTCTCCTCCACGCAAACATTATCCACCCAGTCATCCAGTAGAGTTTTTCTCCCCCATCCGACACGACGACACATGACGTGAATCGAAATTTCATTGAAATTCACTTAGGAGCTACTGTAGCCGATAATCGGCTACCGCCGTCCTCTCGTAGTCGTAGTGTCGTAGCGTAGGTAGTACCTCGGAGGGACGAGGTTCGCCAATGCGACGCCACGCCACGCCAAGCCAAGCTAAGCCAAGCCAAGCCAAGCCAAGCCACGCCACCTATTATTACTTTCCGTGCTTCCTCCTTCACCGTCTCGCGCCAACCAATTATTTAAACAAAAAGCAAGCGACCTAATATGCCCCGTGGACCCTCATGGATCTCTAGATCCGCGATGAGAATTTTCCCAAACATAAGTCGGCCGTAAGCGAGCAGCCGAGTTCCGTGTCGAGCGAACGAGCGAACGAGCGAACGAGCGAGCAACAGCGCATTTAACGGTTTCTTGCCAATTCAGCCGACGACACTATTGTAAATTACATTTCTAATACACGCGTATTTACATTGCTCGTCGTCTGTCTTGATTCATCTCCGCAATTTCACATTTTGCTGACATATTTATAAATCCTCTCGTCCACGACTCTTTGGACGTTCCAATGTTATTGGCCAAACCTGGCGTTTATAGGGATTCGTCGATGTATAAGAGATCCCGTGGAAATACGTTGGGTATCGCCTAGGAGACATTAATTAAGTTATCTTTTTATGTATTAGTTATTGTAAACGGCGTGTGGACGAGTAATGATAAATCGTCGTCCTTTTTCGTATGCTGAGATACAAAATTTAGATGAGAATACGAGCTTTAACGCGAGAAGGATCGATCGTTGTTTGTTTTTAAGTTTATCTAACGTCGAGTTTGCCATATCTTTGTCTATGCACTCGATCTTTAAAATAAAAATAATTATTTAAAACAAAAGCTTCCCTCGCCTCACCACTTGATGTACACACTGCGTTAATTTCTTTATAACTTTTATTTATTCCTACTAAACAAGTATCGCAACATTAATATATGAGACTGATCGATAAATCTTATAGTTTAAGAATTTTTATGGAAATGTTTAAGAGCATCGACACGCAACGACCGTATAAATCAAATAGTAAATTAACAATTATAAAGAGAAAATTTCGTATTATTTGACAACTACGATAAATGTATATATGTATATAAATAATTACGACGATAAGATTAATCAAGTATTTTCTTCTATGTTTTGTTATAATCTTCTATTGATTATAATTTGTAATTTTTCGACAATATTATTAAAAATGACAATCGTTTTAATATGAAATGAGTAGTTTGAATGGATAGGGAATCAGTAGATTATTAAGCTTTGCTAAATATTATGACAATGTTTGGAAAAATATTTTCAAATTTTACCTATACAGTAGTGCTCGTCTTATAATTCTCAAACCACAAAATTCTTCGACTTTCATTATAATTTCAGTTATAAAAGATTATGCACTTCTGCTTTTTAAGCCATTGTTTATTTAACACGCCGTATTTAATTATCGACATTTAATATTGATAAATGTAATTCAATAAGACTGATGTGTATCGTGAAATATTTCTGGCATCAAAAGGTTTTCTCTACATAGTTAATGCGCTAACTGCAATATTAAGAAAGTTTAAGTACAAGATAGAAAAATTAGCATCCTCAATTCAAATCAAAGTAAAAGTGATGATGCATTTAATCGTTTTTTTTTTCTTTGGCAAAGATTAATTGGTTAAATAAGAAGATATTTATTTAACGATAATCGTTATTTTTTTTACCGTTATTATTAACTAATTTATGAGATTTACGCGCTATTTGGTCTACAATGATTGACCGATTCAAACGATTCGGTTATTTTTCGATTAGTGGAATAAAATATAAATACATTTTAGTTAAATTTCTCCGTACAATATACGAGAAAGATTGTACGGGGAAAAAAAAAATACGAATAAAATTGCTCAACCCAAGCACTAATATAAGATTTTTTAAATGCTCTATCTCTCTCTCTCTCTCTCTCTCTCTCTTTCCTCCTCCTCCTCCTCCTCCTCATCCTCCTCCTTTGACCATCTCTAGGCCAAGATAGAAAGAAAGAAAGAAAGGCGGCAAGTAATCACTTCAAACTTCAAATACAAATGACCTATAATTACACGGCATGCCAGACCGATTTTATGTTACTAATTTAACATCGTTAAAGCCGTCGTCTCTAAACACAAAATAAGCAATAATTACGAGCTTAAGTGTAAATAAATACTCGCCTATAATAATAATAATGTCGTCATTTTTATTATCCGAAGCAGTTTCATTATACTTAAGGCAATTTGTCGAGCAGCTTATCTTTTTGAGTGCATTCATAACGTTCAGTCCAAACATCCGCCGTAATGGCATACATCACGACCTCCGATTATTCAAATGAACGGAGGAGATATATGCTAGTCCGACTATATACTCGCGGTTACTACTGATTATACGTGACACGATAAGCGAATGACCATTTCTCGCTATATACAGCCCACTGCTCTGTGTATGTAGTGGCTGACCGCTTGATATTCCGATCGATATTTTTTACATCGTATAATGTGACATAATTCATGCGTGTTTATACTTTCCTACTCATGCACAAAACTCGACGACGATAACATTTTTTTGCAACGCCGCAACAAATAATCAATTGCGCGACTTACCGCTCTCGTCCTTACATTCGACGCCCAATCGATGGCAACTAAACTTTTACATTTCAATTAGTGATGTGAACAAAACGACAACAAAAATCTTTCCCTGAACGAATATTTACAGCATCGTGATTTAATTATATACTTATGGCTTTATAACTTCCACTTGCCAAATTTCTAATATGCGCCTATTAATGATAGAAAATAAAAATTGTATTGAATTATGATCAACTCATTTGTTCATTTGGCTTTTATTTTATTAATTCATAGACATTGTTAGGCGAAAATAATGATTGCGCATTAAGTAAGTACACATACTATTGTGCGCGATGAGTTTGTTTTGACGTATTTACGTAAGGACAGATGGACTTTGAAAATTACGTGAAATCGTATTTATTTTATCCTCGCTATTATGACGTAATTTTTTTTTTATAATTTCTCATTTACGAAACAGGATAATTATGATTATTTTTCATATAACATCGCTACCGAATCAATTAAAACAAAACCAAAAGGAAAGTACCTTTTAATTCAAACATAAAATTTATTACTTTATAAATTCGTATTTGAAATTTTAATTACCTTTGTAATACATATTTCTTCCATTTAATAACATTTATTTAATAATAACGTTATGATTATTATTTATCATCAATTCTTTATTAAAGTATGTGTAATTAACGAATCAAGTTTCTTTTTGTTTCAAAAGAAATTTACGTATAAACGAAAAAGCGTAAATTGTCGATATTTCCTACGAAAGTTCATAAAAACGAAATTACCATTGTTATTACTTAATCCTGGAAAAGTTGCTTAAATTAATGTTTTACTAATCAAGTATTAGTTGAGATTTATGCTTCTATTGGTATGCAATTGCACAAAGTGGGACAAATTTCAGGACGAAGCAGGTAATTGCTAAATTTCATGGCTTTAGACTAAAAATTCCATTACAACTGTCGCTCTTGAAAGTTTTGATAAATTTTATTAACAGTATAGCATACGCAACTCTTACAGCACAAAAGATGCACTTTTGTTAGATTGCCTTAATTTCACTAACATGGCTATTGCATGTAAGAGGATTATTCACTACTCACCCACTGTACAGAAAAATTAGTTCTCGGAAAATGATTTTGTTAATACTCTTGTCAGTATAAAACTCCTTTTAAATATGTTTTAAATGAATGTCTAGGTAAAGTATCAATTGCTCGAGCAAGTAATTCCTTATGATAATATTAAAAAAAAAAAAAAAAAAAAAAAAACAAAAAAAAAAAGGGAGAAAATATGTTGGTTTAGAAGGTATTTACTTTCATCAATATCAGATATTTTGCATCATTCACATAAATTATGTATATTTGGAAATTATTATATCGATTAAAAATTGAAGTCTATACAATATCAATTTTAATTATAAAGAACTAACAATTCGTATTACAATTTGCGAAAAAGTATATTGTAAAAGATACATTATACATATTGGCATTAAGTAATTTAATAGAATTATTATAGAAGACTTTAGAAAAATGTAATATTCTCAAGGAAATTGAATTGCCTTTCATAATATTATATTATATTTTTATTATAAAATATTGAGACATAATCAATTATCTCTCTCTCTCTCTCTCTCTCTCTCTCTCTCTCTCTCTCTCTCTCTCTCTCTGTGTGTGTATACGTAATACGAAACCGTATGTAGTAATTTCCATTGTTAAATGCAATAATCTTTTTAAATATTAGCAAGCAAATATAGCAGATAGAAGAAAATATATTATAAAGATGCAAATATATTAAATTACAATTAAAATAAAAATTTCTTAGTACCATATATTATAAGTATTATATTCTATCATAGTCGACAAAGTGTATGGGCAATTGATTTTGTCTATATAATAAATATTTTAATATAATAAAATGTTATATATAACAACATTCGGTTGCAATCGAAATATACGAAATTCAATATTATTGATAAATAATATCGAATCCACTCTGAGGATCATTGTTTATCTTTTATTTATTTATTTTTTTATTTAAATTCGTCATTTAAATAAAGAAAGGAGAGATCTATAATTATTCCACAAATAATATTATAATAATTCTTACGGTAAGATAATACGTGTTATTGAAACGTTAAAAGTATTAAATGATAAATGAATTATGTGTAAATAGAATCTTGAGTGCTAATGCGAGCCAACAAAAACTAAAATAATTATAAAATATTGTAATTTTAATTATTAAAAGCTAATTCACCGTTTTTCTGAAAATGCTTAAAAGAAAATACATATTGAGACTTAGATCGTAAAAGATTTTATGTAAATTGTAGAGGAAGTATAACGAAAATCATAAATCTTAATATTTTTAACAGTTCTTATTATATTTTTTTTCTCTTATCTTTATAATCCACAAGAAAAAATAATCTAAATTGGTTAAAGGAAACACTTAAATTAGATATATTAAAATATGTATATTATGATATAGTTTTTCATATTTTGGTAAATATTTCATGGCTTTTTCATACTATAGATGTAACAAAGATTTTGTATATTTAAAAATATTAATTGAAAATTTATACGAATTTTACGAATTGTTTGTATTGTAATTATAGTTAATAATATTTAATCTAAAATAAACATGAAAATAGCGATTTTCATAATTGGCATCCAATACGATGTGAAAAAAAAACATTTTTTATATTTTATCTAACTCCCTAAATATTTATGTAGAATCTATATATGTTAGTTTTTTTTCTTTTTTTTTTTTTTTTTTTTTTTTAATGAATTTGAACAAATTACTAATTACTTTCAGTGTTACAAACTTCAAATTAATATTTATATAATAGAAATTATTGCGATGACATTATCCAAGTATTATTCAATACCCGAAAAATATCTCTTTTCATTAATCATACGACTTTCTATTTATAAATTAAGAACATTTATATGCGATTATCTTTGCTCTTATTGTAGATATAAAATTAACTTTAATAAGGCACGTAATAATCATAGAATATTTTGAAACTATATTATTAATTATAAAATAAATTAATATTGTAACGATTGTTTAGCATCGTCCACATTTTCACAATTAATCACAGTTTCACAATTATATCGATAAATTATAAATATTACTCATAAATGTAAAATGTAAATAGAAAATTGAAATTAATAATTACGAATGAACTAAAATGTATGAATTTTTTAGTGAGAAAATGTTCATGACTCGACGTCAGTAAAACTGCAGCGATTGTAAAAGCTTTAAGGCTATTGACTCCGTTAATTACGGTGAAAAAAAAAATGAACTGACGTTTCTTGCTCAAAGTAACTTTACTATTAAAGAATATTTAATATAAAATTTTCCGTTTCCTTGGAGGTCGTCAAACCTTAAATTGAAGGTATAACAACATTTATGTACCGTCGATTGAAATAAAAATACAATAAATTAAATCAATTTGGTTAGTGAATTCTACGAAATAGTATTATTTATTTTATAAACATTGTTTTCTTCGTTGAAATTGAAAGCTTTGCGGATAAATTATAATTATCCTTTCATGCAATTGTATAAATAATAATTATTCCATTTTACAAAATTTATTTTATCGAATATCATTATAGTCTTTGCAGCTTGAACAACTTGCCGATTAGAAATTTCTTCTTTTCGAAAGTACTGACTTCTTATTAAGAATATTATTTTATATAAAAAATATTTAAATTTTATATTACAAAATGGTCAGGATATGAAGCATTTAAATTTTACGTTCAAAATATTAACGACTTTTTTCAAAAATTCTACGGGAATTTTATTGAGAGTTTCCGATGTTGGTATAACATTTGTAATAAAATCTAAACACAAACCCGGATGTTTTCATTTATTTAATCAATAAATAAATCAGAAAAATTTTAATATATATATTTTAGTTTTACATTAAATTGGAGGGATTCGAACACATAATGGATAATAATAAAATTTTGTAATAAAATTTATAGCGAATATTGATCCTGCTTTAAGTAAAGTAAATTGAAAATATTATCTACAATTGCAGCCCTTTTTTAAAAATGATATAATTTTATTTCATAGCTGTTTGACATTTTAATTCTACTATAATTATTACTTATTGAAATGATATTATTAACATTGATAATATATATATATAATAAAAGGAATCTTTAAATACAAGCCTAGTTAAGTTTTTACACACACACGAGCGCACACACGCACAGAGACGCACATATGCATGGAAACTAGTTTGAGTAAGCCCCTTAACCTCTCTCAAGTTAATATTGGAGAAAGTATCGGTTAAATGATTGGTTATTTTTATTTCACACTATAATTAGAAAACAAAGTAGCTGATTAAATTCGTACATTAGCGCTTGCTCGAATATGAAAATGAACGAAGGAATTTTAGGAAGTTAATCGATAGTCTTGATCTATCGATCATATGCAGAAATATTCAGCCGTTAACCCACAAAAACGAAACGAATGATTAAAGTGAATTTTTTTTTTTTACCAATTATTCAGTATTAAATTTATTGAAAAATCAATATTTATGTTGAAAAACTTTTTAAATACATTCACGATTCAATGCTATATTTAGATAATTATAAATTAGACGATCTATATTAATTTTTGGAATTATTCTTAATATATATATCATGTGTGTAGTATTAAAATTTAGGAAGACCAATGTGCCAAAATTCCCGAAAATTTCTCATTATTAATAAATTCGTTTAATCTCGAAAAACTCATTTTACATTTTCAGTATAAAAGATAATTTGTTCTGTGTAAAGGCATCATGATTTAATAAATACGGAATATTTTCATACATACATCCGACATCTCAATGAATGGGGGAATTAATCAAACATTGATTTGTTGATTTGCATATGCATATGTACTAGGCGATCTTACAAATACTTATGTAACACTAAGAAGTATCTATTTGACTAATGTTACTATCTTACGAACTTGGTGATATATTGTTTTGTACACACATACGTGATGATGATGTAAGGTGTTAAGCATTTTTTTTGTTTACCTTCCACAACTAACACTGTACAATTATTATCTTTATCTATGTTAACTCGAATGAGGAAAAAAGCTATGCAAAAGCAATTAATATACGCTGCTCTTTTATTTTACTTGATTTCTTTAAAATATCGTGTATTTACTTTGTACAAAACATTTTTAATTATTATTCAATTCGCGTGAATGACAATTTTGTTTGCACTTTGGAGAGAAATAGTAATTTCAATTTTCAAAAACTTAAGATTTTATAAACGTAAATTATATCGTTCATAACCCATGTACAAAGCTATTAACAACTAAAAAATTATAATAAGAATTAAAATTAAAATAAGAATGTTTAATAAAAATAATACTAATGAAAATACTTTCATGTATTATATTATTATATTATAGGCATATAAGATAGAAATTCTAAGTAACTGTTAATGTAAAAGAGAAAAAAAACAACAAGAAAACTAATTTTATAACTTTTTAATTTTTACAATTCATTCGTTTTATGTTTTATAAAAATGAAAGCAAAATATTGAACTATTGATATTAGATATTTGCTGATTCCGCACTTTTGGTGGTTGAATTTGAAAATGTCAAAGATCTTTTAAATTTAACAATTCGTTGTCATATTTTTGATATTTAGATAAAAGTCTGTTAATGATTTTTTTTAGTGATTCATATATGAATTCGAAATTTAATATTATAAAATTACACGAAAATTAGAATTTTTAATTAAATAGGCTCAATTATACATGAATTATTTTATATAAATTAATTTAATTTTATCCTTTGATTCATTGGTAATATTCGTTTGTAATTCAAATTGTAACTCCTATTTGGCTCATTTATTTATTTATATTTACGTGTTTTAATTTTTATTACATTATATGATTTTTTTTTACAATGCAATCTATGGTTATATTTAGATTAATGGATTTGAAATGATCGTTAATTATCTTTGCTTAAGATACGAATGTCAAAGACACGTTTTACTCTATTATGTTAAATGATTTTAAGTCAATTTGAATGATTAAATCGGTGCGCATGAAAGAGGAAATTTATTTGATATTTCAATGCAAATCTTAATTCGATCTCTCGTATTGACTAAACTAATATTCGTATTATTTAAAAAAAAAAAAAGTTACTATATACATTTACAAAGTACTTCCGTTAATATTTATTCAACAAATGAAACAAATACATTTTAAATAAAGTTTACCTAAATAATACATTTTTATAATATAATCCAAAATTATAAATTATAAAATCCAAAATAATATAATCTTAAATAGGAGTTTTTATTTGTAAACAAAATTTATGTTTACTATATATTAATCATAATATATTAATCATATATTCGTTTTGTATTTTGAAAATATAATTATCTTTGAAAGTAACGTATTGTGCAAATTATAATTTTATTACGTTTTTGTTTTTTCTTTTTTGAAAAACGTTTGTATTTATTTAAGATATACCAAAAGACTTTAATGTAGTAGTTGTAATCATAAATAATTTTCCTTCGTTTGTAATGGTAGTTAATTAATATATTTATTAAGATCGTAACATGAATTGATGGCAATATTTTTTTAATACGGATATTATGATTCAAAGAAAATTGGCCTCTGTTGTAACATATAATAATTAGACTTAAAATTGTTATGCAATGAGCTCGTGCGTCATAAACGAATGTAGTGTTCGTTTTTTTTTTGTTTTTTCTTTTTTGTTTTTTTTTTCTTCTTCTTAATATCCATAACAATAAGAAACTAACATTTGGAAAATACGAATGGATAATACATTTCAGATAATATAAATATATTAGTATTGATCGGTAGCTGGCAAAACAATGTACATTGATATAAAAATGTTATTGTCTAAAATATTGTGAAAAAATAAAGATTTTCTGAGACCCGAGATGATGAAGGTCGCGCCGATTAAGCGAGTGAAATGCCGCCAATTCTCGCAACAAATAGAGCGTCGGAGCATCGATGTGTGTTTCATTTTACAATGAAATTAAAACACAGGGAGCTCGGCATTATTCGCCAAATTGGATTATTATATTGCCTAGCGCGCGCATCCGATCGTCCATCGTGTTAAATTGCCGCTTGAAAGTGAAATGCCCGCATAAAAAGAGGAGACAGGGAAGGAAGAAAGAAGAAAGTGGCAAAGCGCGCAGGAGCGGAGTCGAATCTCGATTGTAAAATTGGTTTACCCATTGGTGAATCCAATTGGCATTACTCAATTAAGTGCCACCGGGTAACAGGAGCGCATGGCCGCCTTCACTGTCTGTCAATTTGCGCGCAATTGTTGCGGCCTCGATCGTACCGCTACGTTAAGGACGAATTAGCGGGCCGCGAGCAGCACTCCACGTACTTTTTCCATTCCGCAGCCGGAGCACTGCGCCCGTCTTTCTCAGTCGTCCTCTTGGCGGATGCGCTTTTCACCTTTGCAGCAGTGGAAGCGAAGATTGACGCGAGAAAGTCAGTCGTGTTGCATCAAGCGCCCAGTGATACGCTGGGGAGGGGGAGGAGGACTTTAAGCGCTATCATTTTGACGCTCATTTAATGAATGCAACGATCTCAAGAGCCAAATCGATTAAATTTAACAAAAAAAAAAAAAAAAAAATTCTTAACTCGAAGTACAATTAAGGCGATCAGGCGATCGATCAAATAGCAATTTAATGAGATTATTAAATTGCTAGAATTATTGCTCGTATTTTTTAAATAATCCTGAAAGTAGTGTGCAATTACTTTAGCGTTGCGAGTGAGAACAATTGTTTGTAAGATGAGGTAAGAGAAATGAGAGAATCGATGGATCGATCGTAATTTGTGTATAACGATCGATCGACCACTAACGAATAAAATCAAAGCCCTTATACTACTTTCTTTAAATGCTTCGATCCCTAATTTTGCGAAAAATCCAGCCACGTGCCCAATGTGGCAGCAATGACAAAAATGTCGGCGAAACCTTTATCATCTTATTAAGAAAGAGAGAATTAATAGCGTCAATAGAGACGCGGTTGTTCCACATCTCGAAGTCTCGTTTCACTATCCCACGATAAGTACTCGCACATTACTGCGAATAGAGACGCATACATAGTGTTGTACGTGTGTACAACACGCGCGCGCGCGCTCGTATTAAGACATACGGAAGTTGGCATTTCGTAAATATCTGAACTTGAAAATAAAGTCTCCCACGTTTTACCTGCCCTGTCTTGACTAAATACGGCAAATTACGAAATAATATCTACCCGAGTCAGCTCCACCACCACCACCCCCCATCCTTACTATCAAATTCACAATATTCTCGTTAAACTTGTCGCGAACAAGTAATTTCATTTATTTCATTGTCCCGCAGAATTTTCCAATATCACACATAACTTGTAACATTTATTCATATAAAAGTTCTAATCATTTACACAATTTCCACTTATTGTCCATTTCCATCACCCATAATGTATTAGTGTTCCACATGAATTTTATTAATAGTGTGATAAGAACATTGTAATTTTTTCATAGCGATAAAAGAGAGCGCAACAACGATCCAAGAGAACGAGAGAGAGAGAGAGAGAGAGAGAGAGAGAAGATAACATTAAACACTTGAGTTGTAAAAGAAAGAGCACTTGCAATGTTGGGGAACCCCCGACAAGTTCCAAACTGCTTTCCCTAAATACATTACCATTCCCATTTTCGGTTCCAGCCTATTATTGTCCACGAAACTTTCACCTCCGACTGAGAGCTCTCGACGGGTCGCACCTGCGATTATTGACCAACACTTGTGAATTATCAACTTCGCCGGCAAAATGCCCGCCAGATTCGACACCATGAATAGTCCGCTCGTACGAGACAACGTCGTTAGCAATGGCACGCCTTACATCATTGATGATGACATCGTCATATCAGGTTTCTCAGGTAAGCCGCTATGTTTAATTTTTCTTCGCTCGCAATGACATTGTGCGCAGCATTACAAATTTTACAAATTTTCACTGGAAAATTGTAGCGTTCATTAATGTCATGATATCATAAAATTTCATAAAGCATGGATTTTATCGTTAATGTTTATTACAATCAATTATTAATTTGATAATTTCGTTGGTGCTTTCCCAATGTTTATTTAATAAAGGCATAAATACTCGTAATGCTGTTTGCTTAAACACGTGTTTACATATAACCGTTCACATTAGCATAATAACGACATAACAAAAACGACACTTAATCGCCATTCCCAATATTATGTTACCTGAATTATAATTAACTATTCACGTATATTCATAATATATTGATTTAAATTATTACAATTATCCAAGGCTTGTACATTCGGCTATATATATTATATTATATGATTATATATAAACACATATATTAAATATAGAAGGATAATTATTCAAATTTTCATTCTGCTTCTATCTTTATCTTGCTTTATACTCGTTAAGTATACCAGTATTTTTGTTATATCAAAAATATCTAATCTATTTACCCTTTGTCGTCATAATATAACCCTTCAATTACTCGCGGTTACGTAGAAGAAATTTTAAAATTTTTTTGATAATCTGTCGATCCGTAGATAAATATGTACGTTTAAAATAATCGTATCGATGCAACAATCCTACATTAAGTACAATTAAATGAAAAAGTTTCTTTATAAGATTACAATCAATCATACATCTTTATGTACCTTCATCGCTAACACAAGTAATATTTACATAAAATATGCTATATATGTGTGTGTGTATATATATATATATATATATATATATATATATATATAAATCTTATTAAATTAAATTTCTTTTATTTTTGTCCAATAAACGTAAAAGAATTAATATGAACACATCTTTGGACTTTATCATGTTAAATTACATTTATTTATTTTACCAATACAATTTTATTTCTGTAAACAATTTCTCACATAACGAATAAACTTTTATAATTGACTTTTATTTATTTGAGAAACAAGTATTTTATATTTCTAAACCTTCATCATTTATCTGTATTCTCATTTACTTACAGAAAGGACATTAACAGTCAAAGTCCATAAGAGTTAATAATTAATTTTTTTAACGACTACTAATTACAAGTTAAGTAAGCTAGTGTATCAACACACTGGATTTTCGTGGTTAATGTTTATTTTATCAAGCTATATGCCAAACATAAATATAATACATTGAATTGCAACTTGATATCAAAGTTTGATTACTCTTAAGTCAAAAGGATCATAATTCTCGGCAATAAGTATATACCATACGAATAATATTCATACAAATTTTATTCGCATTAATGTTGTAATGTTTATATAAAATAATCATATATTTTGCAATAGTTTTTGTCTTTTTCATATTTCACAGTACATATGAAAAATAATACTTGTGACGAACAGCCCGAATAGACATTATAGTCTAAATTCTTTATATCCGAATAGACTTTACGTTATATATATAATAAATAAATAAATAAAAACATCTACTACATTGTACCTAGTTTACAACAATCTTTTAACATTATAGCGATACGAAAGCATGTCGCTAACGTCATGCAGCATCCAAAAAAAAAAAAAAATCACAAAAGTGATACGTAGCCACACGTCTAACACTTCGTCCGTATTTTATTATACACGTGTATTTAATGAAAAACAGGTCGTCTGCCGGAATCGTCGAACATCGACGAGTTCAAACAGCAGCTGTTCGAAGGCGTGGATCTGGTGACGGACGACGAGCGTCGCTGGCCCTCGGGTATCCACGGGTTGCCCAGCCGCACCGGCAAAATCAAGGACCTCGCCTCCTTCGACGCCACCTTCTTCGGCGTCCATGCCAAGCAAGCCAACGTCATGGATCCACAACAGCGAATGCTCCTGGAGCTGACGCACGAGGCCATCCTCGACGCTGGCTTCAATCCCGCCGAGATTAGGGGCTCCAAGACCGGCGTCTTCATCGGTGTCTCGGACTCCGAATCCGATGAGTACTGGACGGCTGATCCCGATATGGTCAACGGTACGTCTAACCCTTCCTCCATTTTATCCAATTGACGATCGGTTGAGTTCCGTGTGGTTAATCGTGGTATCGACAAAAGCCACGATTATTGGAAAATGGGGGATGGTCGGGGCCAATTGTTGGGCTGTTAATTGTCGTTGGGGCTCGTGTTGAACGTGCCAAGCCATTGTACCGTATTGGAAGGTGCTCGAGGCCATTATCGCGTTCACTTGTCTCATACGGTTTTGTGTGCTTAAGCTAATAAAGCGGGAGATGGATGTTAATGAACTTGGCGATTTGAATTTGCGAGAAGGGAGGAGAAAGAGGGAGGAGGAGGGAGGACGATCGGCGACCCGCTTTTTCTGTCTTCGTAACGAAAATCTTCGCATTTGTTTTGTTAGAGGCTACAAGTGAATATGCGGTGTGGCTTTGGAAATGAAAGATTGTGCGTGTTGCGCAATGTTTTACACACGCGCGCACGACGTATGGGTTTCGTCAGCCGACAATTACAGCTCGAGTTTCTGTTGTCATTTTGATCGTGGCTTTCGTGGTCGATGGTATCGTTTTAAAGCAATGGCCGCACTTGCAATGCAAAACTAAATGAACAACTCATACTTCTCTATAAGCTAGAGCTTGGGCTAGTTTATTTTATTATTATGTCCGTAAGTTTTTTGACCGTTGGAGCATTAGGAAGAGCTTTTAAAAATATTCAAACAAACTGACTATCGTAGTAATGTCGTGTTCATACTAAACTGATTAAATTGAATTTCGCAAATTGTGCGTGCGTGCGTGCGTGCGTGCGTGCGTGCGTGCGTGTGCGTGTGTGTGTGTGTGTGCGTGTAGAGAGAGAGAGAGAGAGAGAGAGAGAGAGAGAGAGAGAGAGAGAGAGAGAGAGAGAGAGAGAGAGAGAGAGAGAGAGAGAGAGAGAGAGAGAGAGAGAGAGAGAGAGAGAGAGAGAGAGAGAGAGAGAGAGAGAGAGAGAGAGAGAGAGAGAGAGAGAGAGAGAGAGAGAGAGAGAGAGAGAGAGAGAGAGAGAGAGAGAGAGAGAGAGAGAGAGAGAGAGAGAGAGAGAGAGAGAGAGAGAGAGAGAGAGAGAGATGAAGAATGTAAATGATCGAGCCAAGAGTGGATAACGCGATAACGGTCATTGTTTTATGGTGTTCCTACTTAAACACGAGATAGAAAGTAGCAAAGGTAGAAAAGCATCGCCTCAATTAGTGTGTAATAAATATGAAAACCGTGTGGTTATTATGTCGTATTTCCATATCTTACATAATCAATAAATTCGCAGAATACGATTGCAAACAATATTATCTGCCATTTACACGCTGGATCGATGCATCGTAAATAAATAGTAAATAATTAAATGAAATAAATAAATAGGTGCTCTCTCCAGCTCTCTCTAGCTCTCTCTAGCATTAAATTATAAAATTTAACTGCTTTATATTTCGAATTTAATCTATTAAAATTCCACGTTTAAAAAATATAGAGAAAAAATTCAATTTTGAATGTATATCTAGTGACTCATGGAAATGACTAAGTTTGATCGATCAACTTTGTTTCCTTGTTTTTATAATTAGTTTTTTTTTTTTACATTATTTACTATTTTATAGCTCAATCTATACGCGAGCGCGTATGAAAAAAAAATATATATATAAGTGTGCGTATATTTATCTTCCGTTTTCATCTCCTTATACAGGACTCCTCATACATTACATTCTCACAATGTAATTTTTATCCTGTGATGCGTAATTAAGAACGACGCCGTCTGTCAGAAATGTCTAAGAAAATTAACTATTAGACAGGATTCGCCCGACAGCTTCGATAAATACAACGATTTTTAATATTTATTTTAGGCAAATTACAAATAGATACGTCATTCCTTTCGTTTTATATCTCGTATTTACATTTTACGATCTGTTTATTTAATTTATCTGATTACCATCTCCAAAGAAAGGCCCCTCACCACAGTCTTTGCTCAAAATCACAATTATCTCGCCTTAAATGCATTGCAAATTGATATTTACATGCAATAAATATTTAATAGCCAGTTATTTTATTTCCTAAAATCGAGTTAGGATTTTTCCTCTTGGGGATTGATTTTATTTTATGGTAATTCTAAAGATTAATAGTAAAAACTTTCAATTTGTTCTGTATTTATTACTCGTAACTTTATCTGTATTTATATTTCTAAATATCCAACTCCATCCTAACGACGAATGTATTGCCTCATCGTTAAAGGCTCTTCGCGTAAAACATAAACGCGGTCACGATATTCTTTTGTAAATAAAAATGATCCTATTTGTGTAATTGGAAACGTATCTTGAAAACGTATACTCGTACGATTTTTTTTTTACGGCTAGTAAGCGCGCCAAGCTGTGTTTGATAAGTTGAATAGACCCGTGAGCTATAAGATCAAAAAGTGTTTGGATAAATCATAAGTTGTTGAATTGAAAAATATTGGCTTTCCCTCCATTCGCCTTGGATTCTGGATAATTATTAACAACTTGGTGACAAATTAACGTTAGTGTCAATCGACCGTATCTTCCATACATTGCCGTACCATTTTTTTCATATAAGTTGTCATCATAAACGGGAGCGAGCCTTCTTAAAAAAAAAAATAATAATAATAATAATAATAATTATTATTATTATTATTATTATTATTATTATTATAAAAGATAAATCACCAAAGCTTTGGATTATATAGAGATGGAAAAGTAAACGCGAGGACTCGTTACAGGTTATGGGCTAACCGGCTGCTGCCGGGCGATGTTTCCTAACCGCATCTCCTACACGTTCGACCTGACGGGCCCGAGCTTTGCCGTGGACACGGCGTGTTCCTCGTCCCTGTACGCTATGCATCAGGCGATAACGTCGATACGCAGCGGCCAGTGCGACGCTGCGATCGTCGGTGGCGTGAACCTCCTCCTGAAGCCGACGAGCTCCCTCCAGTTCCACAGGCTGAGCATGTTATCGCCCGGGGGCGCTTGCAAGGCCTTCGACAGCTCCGGAGACGGATACGTGCGCTCCGAGGCTGCGGTAGTCGTTTATCTCCAGCGGACGCGAGACGCCCGACGCGTCTACGCGACCGTCGTCAACTCCCGGGTAAACACGGACGGGCACAAGAGCCAGGGCATCACCTATCCGAACGGCGGCATGCAAAACAGACTGATGCGCGAGGTTTACGCCGAGGTGGGCATCAATCCCGCGGACGTGACTTACGTCGAGGCCCACGGCACGGGGACGAAGGTGGGCGATCCCCAGGAGGTCAATTCAATAGCCGAGCTATTCTGCAAGGACAGGAGAACGGGTCCCCTGCTGCTCGGGTCCGTCAAATCGAATATGGGCCACTCGGAGCCGGCCAGTGGACTCTGCTCGATCGCCAAGGTCCTCATCGCCATGGAGCAGGGCGTCATACCCGCGAATCTACACTTTAAGCAGCCGAACGCCGACATTCCCGCCCTGTCGGACGGCAAAATCAAGGTAGTCGACGAGCCGACGCCGTGGAAAGGGGGCCTCGTTGCCGTGAATTCCTTCGGCTTTGGCGGAGCCAATGCCCATGTCGTACTACGCAGCAATCCCAAGCCCAAGGTCTCGCCAATGCTGGACGTCGGTGTGCCAAAAATTGTCGCAGTGTCGGGCAGAACCGAGGAGGCCGTCGCGTCTCTACTCGACGAGGTGACTATTCCGTTTCGTTAGGCTTGGCCTATACTTTTCCTTAAATCACTCATTGAGCAATGAAATTGGCGCGCAAACAAGAGACAACATCCCAATCATCGATGTTCCCGATCCGTCCTGTTGTTCATACTCCTTGAACCTCGGTTACTCGTTAAATCATCCTTGAACATCGACGCGAAACGAAATTTTAGGTGAAGCGCCATGAGAAAGACGACGAGTTCATCTCGCTACTACACAGCATTCACGCGCTCAACATTCCCGGCCACCCATACCGCGGCTACCACATCCTGAGCGAGACGGAGGAGCGCGAGATCGCGCATCACAACACGGGCGAGCAACGGCCCGTATGGTACATCTTCTCCGGCATGGGCTCGCAATGGCCGGGCATGGGTAAGGAGCTCCTTGTTATACCGACCTTCGCCGAGAGTATGCGCCGATGCGCCGGGGCGTTGAAGCCCTGCGGCGTCGATCTCATGAGCCTCATACTCAACGGCAACGACGAGACTTTCGGCGATGTGCTCAACAGTTTCGTGACAATCGCGGCCATTCAGGTGGCTCTCGTCGACATGCTCACGATGCTCGGCGTACATCCCGATGGTATCATCGGCCACTCCGTTGGCGAGGTCGGCTGTGCCTACGCCGACGGCACTTTCACCGCCGAACAGGCCGTATTGGCCGCTTACTGGAGAGGCAAATCCATCAAGGAGTCACAGCTGCCCGATAATATGGGTGAGTCTGACTCGCGACTGCATTGATAAATTATCCATCGACAATAATGTCAGGGCCTATGGAATTACCATTGGTAGTTCCATTGCATCGTCTCAAGCCTTCGTCAAATTTCAATCGAAGAAAGTCACCTTGAGCTTTGCAAATAATAGCGCATTAAAATGACGTAAATAAAATAGAGATAAAACGATCTTACCCGTGTATTACAAATAAAAATTTATTACCACTGGTGTGTTAAAACTGTTAGTACGTGTAAAAGGTAAAACAAAAACAAAAAACAAAACAAAACAAAAAAACAAAAAAACAAACAAAAAAAATAATGAAATATATAAAGTAAAACACTTATGACTATCAACGCTTTGGAATTTATTTAAATACTTCTATAAAATTTTTGACTTTAAAAATCTGTACAATTGCACGGGCGATTGAATGAATAAATAATAAGGCAATCTCCGTTCATGCTAATTCCTACAAACTGTATAAATCGCGTCTTAAGAAAAAGTAAAAAAAAAAAAAAAGAAACAAAAAAAAAAAAGTAAAAATAACGAAAGAAAGACACTTCTTCGCGACGTTCAGGAAAAAAGGTAAAATCTCAATTAGCACGACCACAAAGAGACGCGTTTACTTTATATAATGAAACTCCATTGAGAGGAGGCGAGCGTAATATATAAAACATTGGCTAGGAGGAAATTTATGCGAAGCCTGATTTTTATTTGTAGGTATGGCGGCGGTTGGCCTCAGCTGGGCAGAGGCGAAAAAACGATGCCCACCGGACGTCTTCCCGGCCTGTCACAATTCCACCGACTCGGTCACGATATCCGGGCCCCGTCCATCCCTCGACACATTCATCGCCGAACTGAAAGCCGAGGGGATCTTCGCCAAGGCCGTTCACAGCTCGGGTGTCGCCTTCCACAGCAAATACATCGCCTCGGCCGGACCGAAGCTCCGCGCCAGCCTCGAAAACATCATTATCAACCCGAAACAGAGGAGCTCCAGGTCGCTAGACTTTTCCTCTATTAACAAACGTCCCCAATCTTATGATTTTTATCGTACTCGGTGCTTTGATTGTAAATACAACAATACATACAAGATAAGCAGCGACTAATCGCGTGATTGAACAATAATTGAAGCGTTTGAGAGTCTTATTCTTCCAAGCACTATTTATCCAATTAAAATTCTTAATTAGAAAGTTATTTGGTTTTGGGGACATGTGAGTGTCGTATACGATGAAAGATATCCTTACACGATTCGTCACGCACAATTCGTAACTGTCGTGCATATATGTTTGACTAGGTGGATATCGACATCGATCCCGGAATTGGCCTGGGGTACGCCCTTGGCTCAGCTCAGTTCACCCGCTTATCACGTAAACAATCTCCTATCGCCAGTCCTGTTCCAGGAGGCATTGAGGCACGTGCCCGATAATGCTATTGTCGTTGAAATTGCGCCGCACTGCCTCCTCCAGGCGATTCTCAGGAGATCGTTGCCGGCTACCGTCACTAAGGTCGGCCTGCACAAAAAGGATCACACGAACAATATGACCTTCTTGTTGGCCAACATCGGCAAGCTTTACAATGCTGGAGTCCAGCCTCAGTTGGCCAAATTTTATCCGCCCATCAGGTATAACAATGTGGATTTATTTGCTACTTTATAATCATTCGAGGCTTCGAATAACATTTTTTAATATTCAATCGACAATAATTCAGTGCGTAATATCGTGTACGATAAAACGACGACAAATCCTTATTTAGTGCCAAAAATTAATGTTCTGATGAATTATGAAATTTATACGCTTATAAAATGTCGTGATAAAATCACGGGCTTTGACTGTCTATCGTCTCCGTAAGAGTAACTGTATTTGATAATTTAAGAGAAGGAGAGAAAGAGAAAAAGAGACGAAGAATGCCAGTAATAGGCCCGCGTCAATACCCGTAAATAACCTTTCAATTATTTTCTATTTTTAAACGAATAAATCAGCTATCCCGTGGGACATAGTACGCCAATGATCAATTCAATGATCAAGTGGGATCACTCGATCCAGTGGGACGTAGCCGATTTCTCGGGCAAGAGCTCGAAATCCGGGGAAAGCGTCGTGGAGATCGACTTGTCGAAAGAGAGCGACGCCTACTTGGCTGGACACACGATCGACGGCAGGATCCTCTTCCCGGCCACGGGCTACTTGACCATCGTCTGGAAAACCTTTGCCAAATTAATGGGCACGGAGTATGAGAAAACGCCCGTCGTACTGGAAGAGGTGCAGTTCCATCGGGCCACGATTATGCCGAAAGAGGGGTCAGTTAAATTCCTTATCAACGTGTTCGACGGCACGGGAGATTTCGAGATCTGCGAGGGTAAGTTGCACTCTACGACTACGACTCCATTCGCTACATTATTTTGCCCTTTTGCCATCATATTTTTTTATCCTCATTTTATTTCGTTTGTCTAAAGGATTCGACGAGCATTTATTTATTTATTTTTTCGTTTAATTATATAAAAAAAAAAAAAAAAAAAAAAAAAAAAAAAAAAATTCAATTTTGTAATTGGTTGTATTCGTTAAAGATGCTCATATTCCTATTGAAACTTTTATAATAATTATTATATATATATATTTGCTTATAAGTATTTTTCGTCGTATTTTTGCTTATAAGAAGCGACACTACGTCACGTAATATTATACTGTGTAATGAACGAAAAAAAATAAAATACCATTTCGTAGGTGGCTCGGTCGCAGTGACAGGTAAAATTCGTCGTCCCGAGAACGTGGAGAAGGAGCAATTGAAGCTACCGATGCCATCTGGATCGAAGGAGCCGGAGCTCCTCGAATTAAAGACCGAGGATGTGTACAAAGACTTGCGATTGCGCGGCTACGATTACAGTGGCTACTTCCAAGGTATCCTCAGCGCCGACAACCGCGGCTCCGTCGGTAGGCTCAACTGGTCAGAGGACTGGATATCGTTCATGGACATGATGCTTCAGTTTTCCATCCTTGGCAAGGATTCGCGCGATCTTTTTCTACCCACGAGGCTGCAGCAGGCCATCATCGATCCTCTGGCCCACAAACAAGCCATTGAGAAAGTCGAAGCCAATGAGGGATTGCCGGTGCGTTTGTTATCCATTTTTTATTGTTTTTTTTATTGTTTTTTTGTTTTTTTGTTTATGTTTTCTAACCTCTTTAATTCTAGTTATATACTTTAAGTTCAATTAGTCTTATTCATCTTTGAAGAGGTTTATTTTATCCATAATTCGTTGCGCTCTTTCAGGTTTATTCTTACCCGAAAATTGGAGTCATCAAGTCCGGCGGTATTGAAATTAGGGGGATGAAGGCATCGTTGGCTCCGAGGAGGCAGCAGACTCAGGCGGCACCAAAGCACGAAAGATACGTCTTTGTGCCGTACAAGAATTCGCAAGTGCTTGTAGAGGATCCCGCAAGATCGAAGCTGCACGCACTAACCGTCCTACTTCAAATCGTTCGTGAGAATCTCGGAGGCATCAAGTTCAAGGCTGTCGAGGTGACGGGCGAGAGGAGCTCCGAAGCTCTCATGGCACCGATCATCTTGGACGTCTTGTGCAGCGAGCCAATGCTCAGTGTGAGTTTTATTAACTTTATTAGCATCTCTTTTATCCTCGCTCTCCTCGTGCTCTCGCCTCTCTACGCCCCCCCCCCCCCCCCCCCCCCCCATTGACATTCAAAGTCACGGCCACGTCAAGTGGACAGGTAGTTTTGGAAGACAGTTGCATAGTGCTATTGGCAATAACCATGGATGTCGTCGTCCACGAATGGAATTCCGACCGGAAATCCAATGAATTGACGGGCGTGCCAAGTCCGCGCAGTCGCCTGTAATAATTCCTGGATCGACAATTGCAGGTCGAGCTCCAGCTGGTGAGCAGTTCGCCGGACAGTCACGCCTCTCTAATGGAACGATGGAAGCTCAAGGCCCTAGCCAAGGACGCCCAGTCCGGGCCCGTTGGCCAAGATCTGCACCTCGTTGTCGCCGCGGACGTGCTGAGCAACAATCAGCTGGCAGTATTAAAAAACATCGCCGATTCGCTGCGCGTCGGTGGTTATGTCGTCCTCGAGGAGACCGGGGCCATCTGCTCGAACGCCCCGACCAAGTCTGGGCTGATATTGGCCGCCAAGCAGGTTGTTCACGGCAGGACTTACGCGCTCCTTAAAAAGCTCGAGGAGTCGGGCGAGCCGATCATTCTGCAAATTACGGAGAAGAACTTTAATTGGCTCGAGGGCGTCAAGGCGGCGCTTAAGAAGTCCGAGCTCGAGGGCCAGCGGGTGCTGCTCGTTAGCCAAGGCGAGGAGTCGCTAGGTAACGTCGCTATTATCGATCAACAAATTTGGCGGAACATTGCCATCCTCTGTTATGATGACGATGATAATAATAACAATAACAATAATAATAATAATAACAACAACAATAATAATAATAACAACAATAATAATAATAATCGTTTGTTATAATGCATCGGCCTGGGCCACTTGACGTTTAATAATCGCATTTGGCGATCCGCGAGCATATCTTGCTTATTTGAAATGGCGATTGATGTTTAAATCGCACTAGAACATATGCCATAAGGATGATTTTGAAATCGTAGGTTTGGTGGGCTTTATGACGTGCGTACGTCAAGAGGCCGGCGGTCAGAACGTCCGCTACGTCTTCATCCAGGACAAAAATGCGCCCAAGTTCTCGCTCTCCGATAAGTTTTATTCGGAGCAGTTGGCCAACCAGCTGATGGCGAATGTGCTGAAAGGCGGCCAGTGGGGATCTTACCGACATCTGCGGCTCGAGCAGCAGACCGACGTCTCCTCGCTGCACGTCGAGCATGCGTACATCAATACCCTCGTGAGGGGTGACCTCAGCAGTCTCAGGTGGATCGAGGGCCCGCTCGGCTATTATCAGCCGGAAAAGTTTCCTGGCAAGGAGCTCTGCAGCGTTTACTATGCTCCACTCAACTTCAGGTAGGTCCGGGGGCTCTTCAATCTTCAATCGTCCTGTACTTTCGCTTCTAAGAATTAACGAGTCCGGACATTGTTGAAATCATTCTGCAGGAGGCTCGCGACTGTGTTCCTTATTTATCTCATTATACTTTTAGCATTGTACAAGGTCATGGGGTATAGAGACGGGGCGAGCGTATCTAATGTGAATGCTCGCTCGTTACAGAGATATCATGTTGGCGACGGGCAAGCTTAACGCAGACGCACTGCCGGGTGACCTGGCCAGTCAGGACTGCATCCTCGGACTCGAGTTCGCTGGTCGCAACGCTAAAGGTGAACGGGTGATGGGTATGGTGGTAGCCCGAGGCCTCGCTACGACGGTTCTCGCCGATCCAGGCTTCTTGTGGCAGGTGCCGGACAAATGGAGCCTCGAGGAGGCCGCTACCATCCCCGTCGTATATTCGACGAGCTATTACGCCCTGTGCGTCAGGGGTGGTTTGAAGACCGGGGAGAGCATCCTCGTGCACGCGGGTAGCGGTGGCGTGGGTCAGGCCAGTATCGCTATCGCCCTGCACATGGGATGCAAGGTTTTCACGACCGTGGGTTCGCAGGAGAAGAGAGACTTTCTTCTCAAGTCCTTCCCCCAGGTATCCAGAACAAATTCGTTTTTTTTTTTTTTTTTTTTTTTTTTTTTTTTTTGTTCTTATTTTTTTATATTGCTTCTGTTAGTATGTTGCAAACGCACGTGAGCTAAGACACTCGAGATATTAAAATCATCAATATATTACCATCCTGCCAACCTTACATTTAAAATTTGCGATTGAATTGCGTAATTATGTTTAATGTGTAATGTGCACTAGATATTGCGATTATCGTTCGTAAAATGTTCGCCGTTTGCGTAGTTGAGCGATCGCAATATTGGCAATTCCCGAGACACGAGTTTCGAGCAGCTCGTGCTGACCGAGACCAACGGACGTGGCGTCGATGTTATTCTCAACTCCTTGGCTGGCGAGAAGCTGCAGGCGAGCGTCAGGTGCCTGGCGAACGGCGGTCGCTTCCTCGAGATCGGCAAATTCGACCTATCGAATAACACGGCCCTCGGCATGTCGCTCTTCCTTAAGAACACGTCCTTCCACGGCATTCTCCTGGACGCCCTCTTCGAAAGCGACTGCCCGGACAAGAAGGAAATAGTGAGGATGGTCAACGAGGGCATTAGGAACGGTGCGGTGAAGCCTCTGCCGGCCACCGTCTTCAGCGAAAAGCAAATCGAGCAAGGTCAGCCCTTATCTAATTATTCCGTTTGCCAATGTGGCAATTTACAGCGGACAAATCAATGTATAAATTACCGAAAGATTAATAAAGAAGTCGTTAATTTTAGGTTTCAGATTCATGGCCACGGGCAAGCACATCGGCAAGGTGTTGCTGAAGATCCGCGACGAGGAGCCCGAGAGGATCAGCGAGCCGAGCCCCAAGACGGTCGCCTCGATTCCACGTGTCTACATGAGCCCGGACAAGTCCTACGTCCTCGTCGGTGGCCTCGGTGGCTTCGGCCTCGAACTCGCCAACTGGCTCGTCACCCGCGGCGCCAAGTACCTGGTGCTAACCTCGCGCTCGGGCGTTCGCACCGGATACCAGGCGCTCTGCATTCGCAGGTGGCGCGAAATCGGCATTGCCGTTAGCGTATCGACCGACGACGCCACGAGCCTCGCCGGAGCGGAGAATCTCATGAACGCGGCCAACAAATTAGGTAGGCTACGAGTTTGCCCATACTCGCCCATACCCAGCCCATAGTCGCTCGGGCATACGCGTCCACACGAGCGACGAGACATCGATCGGCGCTTTAACGCTCCACTTGTTTTTCTCTCGCTTAGCACCCGTGGGAGGGATCTTCAACTTAGCCGCGGTGTTAAAGGACGCACTTATCGAGAACCTGGAAGTGGAACACTTCAAAGCCGTGACTATGCCGAAAATCGATGGAACGAAAAATTTGGACGTCACCTCGAGGAAACTGTGTCCCGCGCTCGACTACTTCGTTGTGTTTTCGTCGGTGTCCTGTGGAAGGGGCAACGCCGGCCAGACCAACTACGGCTTAGCCAACTCGGCCATGGAAAGGATTTGCGAACAGAGGCAGGCCAATGGTCTGCCAGGTATTGCAATTCAATGGGGAGCCATCGGGGACGTCGGCCTCATTCTCGGTAAATATACTTGACGCCTACTAAAGGGAAAAGTACAGGATTGCTAAGGACCGCGGATTATTTACAGACACAATGGGCAATAACGAGACGGAAGTCGGTGGCACCTTGCCCCAGCGCATGTCCAGCTGTTTAGCTACGATGAATACGTTCCTTCAGCAGCCCCATCCGGTACTCGCCTCGATGGTTCTCGCTGACAAGGGGAAGGCCGCCGAGGCTCAGAGCCAGGTGGGTCTGCTCCAGGCGATCGGCAATATCCTCGGCATCAAGAACGTGAAGACCGTGAATCCAAACAACAGCCTCGCCGATCTTGGTATGGATTCCCTCATGGGCACGGAGATCAAGCAAACCCTCGAGAGGAACTACGACATCGTCCTCAGTCCGCAAGAGATTCGCGGACTGACGTTCGGCAAGCTCGCGACCTTCGCCGCGGACGGTAGCGACGCGACCGACACAGGTGACGATCATTATTAATAATTCACTCAAACCTTACTTTCTGCCTTCGATGTCCGCTTCGTCATTTCCCCAAGCTCGTGGCTAGACTGATCGAGAGATGATAAAGCGGATCTCTCTCTCTCACTCTCACTCTCTCTCTCTCACTCTCACTCTCTCTCTCTCTCTCTCTCTCTCTCTCTCGGGTACTCTGAACGATTCGTATCTTATTTGTTGATTAACAGCTGCGACGCCCACGGCGATAGCGACGACGACGACGACGACGACAATGACAGCGACGACGACGGCATCGACACCCACGGAAAGTGGCCCGGCCGAGTTGCTGTTCCAATGCTTAGGCACCGAGATCGTACCCAGGGAGTCCCTCCTCCAGTTAGAGAGCCGCGGTACCGAGGGCCCGCCGATATTCGTGGTCTCGGCGATCGAAGGCGTGATCGCCTCGCTGAAGGGCCTCGCGGCCGAGCTCGATAGGCCCGTCTGGGGTCTCCAGTGTACCAAGGACTCGCCGCTGGACACGATCGCTTCGCTCGCCGAATTCTACGTGAAACGGATGCGCGAAGTCCAGACCCGGGGCCCTTACACTCTCATCGGCTACAGCTTCGGGGCGCTGGTTGCCTTCGAGATGGCGCTTCAGCTCGAGCACCTCGGCGAAGACGTGAGCATCACGCTGCTCGACGGCTCTCCGGAGTTCATTACACTCCACTGCCAGACCATCGGCAAGCAGATTGGACAGATTACCGAGAGCCTCGAGGACGACGGCACGAGGAAGGCTCTCGCCTACTTTACCAGACAGCTAAATTCGAGCATTGGATTCTTGAAGGTGAGCAGTTTCTTAACGTCTGAATGTTCAGCCACGGTAGAATAGAATCGTAATGTAGTTGTGGGGGACGAGACGGGACTGGACTGTCCTTGTCAAGGGTGGGCGTAGTGCCGGATGAGACATGCATGCGCGTCCCAACATCGTACCAAAAGAATCACAGTTTCTTATTTCATATTTCTCATTGGCAATTGCATTTAAGCATTAAACTGTGAATTAGAAATGTAATTAAAGCCGTAGAATACAGAAGGATAAGAGAAAGGAAAAGCAAATAAAAAAAAAATACATATATATATATATATATATATATATATATAGCACTGCTCGTAATGTATAAAAAAGCTTCTTAAATGTTAATCAACAACATTTAGCGAGATCATTGTTAAGCAAAGTGTTGTTATTATTGTTTGCAGGCGTATAACATACTTCGAGAAACTAACACGGACGAAGAAATGTTTAATAAAATGCTACAAATGATTGGCTCCACGCCATTTACGCCCAAGGACTTGAAGGACGCGGGCATTTTATTTTACAAAAAATTGAAAGCAGCTGTCTTTTACAAACCGGCGGGGAAATATCAAGGCCCAATTACGCTTTTCAAAGCTAAAGACAGCTTTGTTTCCTTAAACACTGACTACGGATTGTCTCAGGTGATTATAAAACAGCAATTGATCATTATTGTCGTGGGGCGTGTATGTCGTAATTATAATTAAAAAAAAAAAAAAAATTTAACTGCCAGAATTAGCATACTATGGTAAATCAATCGATTTTTATTCGTATTTGCAGATCTGTAGACAAAGTATCAGAATAGAGGAACTTGTAGGAGACCATAGGAGTATCTTATCTGGGGATAGCGTGAAAAAAATCGCCCAACTGCTGAGAGTATAATGGCCAAACGATAAAAGCAAGACATTTCCCAAGTAAATGTTGTCGAATGTGCACAAAAATAGCTGGTTATGGACCATGTGATCTTTGATGATGTTCAAAAGAGAGTTGGACAAGAGTGCATTGAATTAAAATAATGGATTAAGTAGTCCTTCGCGCCGTTGTGAAACTCTTTTATTAAGAATTCAGCCAAATCCACCACCACCTTTCTCGGAACAAGCATGTAATTTTTAATGTAAGCGACATTATTCTTCGTTGTGACGAAGGCAACAGCCTTCGAAGGTGTCTTTGGTAGCCCATTTGTTATTATTGTCTTCCATGCTTTTACACGGACTTTTGGACAATGCATCTTTAATCGATCGATCGATCGATCGAATGAATCCTGGGATTCTCGAATCTCGTCGCCCTAAACAGATTTGCCTCTACAAATAAGATATTGTAACGGTGATGTAATTTTGTCCAACTACAATGACTAAATGTATAGATATATATGTATAAAGTCGGAGACTCGTCTCTCTGAACGATACCTGAACCTTTCTATCTGCCTGTCTTATATCTATTTATCTATCTATCTATCTCCCCCCCCCCTCTCTCCTCTATATAGATTGTTTGAAAGACAATCAAAATATTGACACTTCTTCCATGGCTCGGTCATATTTACAATGATACCAAATACTAATTACTTTCTTTTTTATGTCTTTGACCGAATCACTATGGTGAAATATTTCCTTCTTACTCTCGTTAGTTAATTATGACCTATCCAAACTGGAGTTAATAAATATAAAGCTAGCGCACGATCTTGTTTCCTTTAGCCGGAAGGCCATAGCTTTGCACTTTGCATATGATTTGTTTGTTAAGGAGTGGCACACACGAGACGTCGATGGATAGAGCGTAGGCGGAGAAAAAATTGAAATGCAATGAATTATGCTATTGTGAAATGTAGTTCTGGTAATACGGAGCTCGAGTCATTATGTCTCTATCCGAAACCACTTTCTAATCATTACCTCGCAGATCTCGTGCATTGGCCTGCGTTGTAGCGGATTGGATAACATTTATAATCGTATCTATAATCCGTTCTATCCGAGTGCTCCAGAGAATTGTAAGAAAATACGAGATTCAAAACATCTCGGTGAATTGGAGATGCCAATGAGCGTTTCATTCCATAAACTCTTTGAATGTGACATCTAAATACGCTATTGTGTGAAAACCAATTGAAGATGAAATTTGTCGTAGGCATTGAAAATTTTCAAAGTACCTATTCAAAAGCCTATTTTTGCTTATAAGAATTTACCTAACACTCATTTGTAAATGTAAGAGAGATTTCAAAAATGCCTATATTATTATCGATAATAAATGAATATTGAGACAAACATTTCTTTTGTACAAACGTCTTTTGCGAAATCTCTTTACATTCTGTCACATTCATTTTCATATGTTACAAATTCGCGCTCGCTCTCTCTCTCTCTCTCTCTCTCTCTCTCACTCTCATCATTATAATCATGTTAATTCATTAATTATTGCTGTATATAAGACTGTAGAGTGTAAAAGTTTTACTTCTAATTTGATATGATTCTACGTTTGATGAGAATATTAATTTATATAAAATCAAAAAGAAAAAGAACAAAAATAAAAAACAAAAAAAAAAGGTCAGTTTGTTTTTAATTTTTTAATTTAACGATTAAAAAGCGCTTTCCCCCTTGGAGAGGAAAGATATTTGAACATATTTCTATTACTCATTTTCAGCTCAAATAAATCCGACTCTTTATTGATTTAATTCTTAAAGAAAGCTTTTATAGAATTTTTCGATAGTCGTTAGTGGACAGGCGATTATCGTTAACTTGTATAAAGCGGATATTGTATTTATTATAAATATATATTTATTGCTATTTTGTTACTTTATCGTTGTGAGTACAAACTGTTTTATGAAAGTTTAAAAAAAAAGAAAAGAAAAAAAAGCAACTCACAGAGGTACATGACTGTTCAGTGAAATGCAAAGTAAATGATTATGTAGTTTTTTTCTTAATTTTTTTCTTTTTTCTTTTCAACATCCAATCTGTACTTGAATGTTGTGAAATATTTGAAATAAATTGTTTAGTACAAATATTTTCTAGACAAATGTTTTTCGAGAATCGATTATAAAATGTTATTGGAAAATATTACATGCACATTGTACAAGGAAATATTTGGGTGTTCATAAATTTTAAAGCGTTCTTGTTAATCTAAAAAATACATTGGATATTATTACTGTGCATTTACTATAAGATGTATACTCAAACAATGTTGGCATTGTTTATTGTAGATGTAATAAATAAACGAAGTAAAAAACAAATTGTTTGTGTAATAAATAAAAACTGCTTCTTTTATTCGTTTAAGTACTGGGTAACAATAAAATTATGTTGCATTTGCCTGGAATATACTACAGAAAACTTTAAATCTTAGCATCGTTCGCTATACATATATATACATATATATAGATACAATAATTCTTGCTCGATACTCTACTTTATATTATCGTATTGACTAAGAGTATCGAACAACATATTAGACACAAATGTTGAAATGATTCGTTTAACGAGGTGTTCTCAAATAATTCAAATCAATATCAATTTCAACTTGTACTTATTAATAATGTTGACACACTGTTGCTTGTATGGACATTGATGCGCTAATTTGCCTACATCATTATAATATATAGAATTGTAAAAAAATAAATTAATTATAATAGACGCAATGTTCATATTTTGAAAGATTGGTCAGCTCTTAAAATCAATAATGTATTTATACGTTGTGATTATAAAATAAAATCATTGCCATTATGAGATGACGACTTTGCGTTGCGAATGTTTAGATTACTGAGACACAAAGGATTTCCCAGTCTTAAAGTTTTCAATACTATTATTGGTAATTCATTGCGCATTTTTATATATCCTTGATCTTATCAAAATTTGGATCCGACGTAGCGTAATCCTTATCACACGTGAAAGACACGGTCAATGCATAACGTGTCCCTAGGGTAACTTTCTCCACCGCGTGCAAATTTTCACTACCCGACGTAAACATAGAAATTCTGCCTTTACGAGGCTCTACAGTAGTGTTTACGCCATTCTTATCGATATAAATAAATCTACCTCCTTCAAAATCTCTACCGTAATCACTTAGGTACAGCAAAGACGTGTAATGGAATGATTTGTACGTTTCCTAAGAACAAATATTAAACATATTATAAAGTAATATGTAAACACGTAACAAGGCTGGTCGAATATTATTTACAAAAATTCTCGAGACTCACTTTATCAACGTGTGGTTGCCAGTATTCGTCATGTATCGTTTTAGCGGGTATATTGGTAATTTGAGAAAAGAACGTTGGTTTTGTCAAATAAATTTTATTTGCGTTTACTCCAAAATGGTGAGCTATCGCATGCTGTATTTTAGTTTTGACAACTCTGAAATAAGATGACGATTACATTTTGCTAAGATGTAAGGGTGTTATTATTATCCAAGCACGTACTTGTAAATAGCAAAATCTGCACTGTTAAAAAGCTTCTGGGCTTCCTTGAGCGAATAAACATTGATAAATTTGTCACCTTTGCTCAAGGCACCGCTTTGCAAATCCAATATCTTTACTCCACCATCTACCTCGCCAAGTTTCAGACCACTTTTAGCGAAGCGCAATAGCATATCAGCCTCGGATGCAGAGACCAATTTATCCGTAACCACTCTTCCACATTTCTCAGGAAGACAGCCCGAGAACTTATCCAATTCTGACTTGTAATCGTCCGAACACTCGACATTCAATGCTCTACTTACTAAAATGTCTTTCTGACGGGCCAGTACAACCTCTTTACTATTTTTGCTATTATACCAGACAATGAGCATTACTCCTAAAATTAAAATACAGCGTGACCAAACTCTCTGGTAAGGGAATGTGACGTACGGTCCATATTTTCTACATAAATCAAAGATATAATTAATTAGTATATTTGCAATTCATAGCACATAATTGAAAAATCAATATAGCAACCGGCCTCCTCACACATTAGCTTCGCAATTAAAAGTCTTGCAATGATTTTGTCAATTTTCGTGCCATTTTCTCGCCTTAACCGTGTACGGTGCTTATTGAAACTACGCAATCCCGACTTTCATTGTTTATCAATAATAATCATCCAAACACATATTCGTAATAAAGCGTTACGTAATAAAATAATTCAACCGTAATATCCGACCAAGAGTATTTTAAGTGCAACGAAACTCACGGTTTCACAACTTTCGCATCCTCGCTCTCAACTTTCTTCTCATCCACGGCTTCCTGCTCTTTATGCACATCGTTCCTCCTTTTCCTAATTGTTTCTGGCGCCATCGTTTCCCAATATCACCCTCGCCTTAAACAATCGAGAATTTAAAAACCATGTCGTCGAAGAACAGAAAATAACAACAATAATTTTAAGCCGTAACAACTGTCATACGACAATTGGGCGATTCTGACAGGTGCGACCACTTGGTTGACGAGCGTCAGGTACTGGGTCGTAATTACCCTGTCACAAATCCGTTTTCGGCACTCGTTGTAAACGAATCGTCAACGTCGTTAAGTCGCCTCGTATTAACGAGCGCATTGGACGTGTGGGACGTTGAATATGAGCCGCGTAATCGTCAAGAGGAGCTTTAAATTAGCCGTGAAATTATTGTGACGAAACGTGAGCGCAACCGAGTCGTCGTCAATCCGTGTTATCGACGGGATTTTAGCGGATGTTGTTGGAGCACGCGGATAAATAAAGCGGAGAGATGTTGTATATCCGTTGTTAATTGTTACGGCCAGGGATGATAAACGATGCATGAAGAATGACGATTCGTTCGACGCGCGAGTTCGCCAAAGGCGATTGAAATGCTTGAGGCTAAGTGGCGTTCCATCGATAATTAATAAACGACTGGGTGGGCGGAGGGGGCTGCGAGCTTTTGGTAATTGTCGTACTATTATTATGCTGGGAAACTGGCATTGCTCGGCAGGAATTTCGTTGTGGCAAGCACGCGCCAACGAGTGCGTCGATACCAAGTGGATAAGCAAGTTCGAGCTTTGTAAGGACGATAATACGTGTTTCATACATATAATGTCGAGAGACAAAACCGATTGCCGGAAGCTCGTGGAAGTCGTTATTGCACAGACCCTCTTGGAATAAACATCGGCTATCGTTAAAGCTTCGACGAGCTTAACTGGTGATAATATAAAATAGTGGGAGAGAGAGAGAGAGAGAGAGAGAGAGAGAGAGAGAGAGAGAGAGAGAGAGAGAGTCAAGCGTTTGGTATGGTTTGCCAAAGTAGTCGTCATGACGACGAGCGAAAGCATGGAGTGAATGTTATTCGGTTGTCCCGCAGTTGACTATTGACAGCTGCTGCGGGAAGGTGCGAATGAAGTCCACGGCAAGGGGCTAGAGTACTCCGAATTTTGCTGTGGAACACAGGATACTTATCAGCAGTGGCGGCGAGTACGTCAGCTCGATCGATGTAACGGAACATGGACATCGGCCGTGCAAAACTCGTACACGACGTACTACTACCCACCGACACCTGCCACTATTAATATCTGCAAAAAAAGAAAGAAAAAGAAAGAAAAAGAGAGAAAAAAAAGAAAAAAGAAAGAAAAAGAAAGAATGAAAGAAAAATAAACAATAAACAAAGAGCCCGCATGTCGCAGGATAGCCACGTCGAGTGGACGCTTTTCCTTCAGAGGTGTGCATTTTCAGTATTTATGGAGCTTCCTAACGTTGATAAGTACATCGTTCTCCTGATAATCTAAATGTTCCCATTTTTAATTTCAAAGCATTTTAATGTATTGTCGCGTTCGAGTTAGCGTTTGGTATCATTTGCATGTGTTGTTTGAAGTGGTATTGGTCATTGGAACCATCCGTAAACAATGATAGTGAAAAGAGAGATAAGAAACCAATGGATAGATAATCTCGGGAGTCGTAATATTCCATTATCCGAATTACTTTTAAATTAAACCATTAAATTTGAACGATGAACTATTTCTTGAGCGATGATCTATTTCTGTAATATATATATATATATATATATATATATATATATATATATATATATATATATATGCGCAGTAAACAGGCTAATTTTTTTTCTTTTTCATTTAAAAACGACCGAGTTTTTAAAGCTTTCTCGATCAGTGTGTGCACGAGTCGCTGGTGATTAGGAATGTTCGTAAAGCTAAATGACAGCGAATGTATATTAAAATGAGGAAATAATGGCGTTTTTTCGTCCAATCTCGTGCGTATTCGAAAAATCTATCTACATTTTCTGCGATTCCAATAATTACTACCGCAATATTATCATTGTATTATCGCATCGCTGTCAATCGCTTTAATGTGACTAAATTGAAGGGTGAGATGTTGAAATACGTGGATCAATCGATGAACTCTCCACCTTGACACGCGCGAATGTTTGTGCTAAGACTAAAAGAGTCGAAAGACATTTGAACCGAAATTGGCTAATATTGGCAATTATTAGCAATCGATGCTTTTATATATTGAAGAGTCATCGAGATATTCATAGAATTGAGTTAAGCAGTCTCGACGACAACTTATGCCTCGGTAAAAGAGAATCCTGCACTTAAGCATATAATACTTAATCTACTAGCGTTAAATTGATCTTAAATGTCGATTTAACCGAGACTTTCGTCCACCTACGCGACAGCAAAAACGCACGTGCATTCCTTGGATGTATAATGATCTAACGCGTAACGAACGACCTTCTTTCGGGTGTCCCCCAGCTACGTCTTACTCTTCGCTAAACTAATAATAATAATAATAATAATAACAATAACAATAACAATGACAATAACAATAACAATAATAATAATAATAACAATAAAAATAATAATAACAATAACAACAATAATAATAATAATAATAATAATAATAATAATAATAATAATAAAAGGAAAAAAGCCAGGGGAAGATTAAAATAGGGTCGCGCGCTTCGAAAATCGCCCGACCCCACAAAGAAACATACTTGAGAATTTACGGTGCTCGCATGTCAAGATTACGTACACGCAAATGTAAGAAATGCTAATTACGCTGTATGGGGCTCGGCTCGATAAACTCGTTCGTAGTGGCCCAATTCCCTCGTGTTTGCAACTTGTGTCCTGCTTGCTCGCCTCTGGCATTTGGAAAGGACAGGCAATGAAATTACGATCTTTCTTCGTCAAATATCTCCCGTCCCGACATCAGTCACTTTTGAGTTCGTTATCTATTGATCTCCATATCCCCAATTCCCTCCAGCCTCGCATAACCACCACTACCCAACCACCACCATCATCACCATCATCACCATCATCACCATCACCACCACCACCACCACCACCACCACCACCACCACCACCACCACCACCACCACCACCACCACCACCACCACCACCACCACCACCACCACCACCACCACCACCACCACCACCACCACCACCACCACCACCACCACCACCACCACCACCACCACCACCACCACCACCACCACCACCACCACCACCACCACCACCATCAAACCCTCGGTATTGTAATATTGTGGGAGGGTAACTTTTACTTATTTAGCTGCTGTCCCGTACTGATTGTTTTATGAACGTAGACACCGTGCTAAGAGTGAATAAGGAAAAACATTAATGTATATTGTAGATTTTTACAATTACATCATTGTTATATATTGCATAGATAATGGAAAAGCGGTTTCTCTCATATTTCTCTCGTCGATGTGCTTAATCTCCGATACTTGTCGAGAGTGGCTGAAAAATGTTTAAAACTGCTCGGAAGCAGGGCGAACGGCAGGTCATACACATATTGAATTTATAAACAATCGATGAAAGCTGGACTCTATGGGTATAGAAATTAACGCACAGCCATTATTAGCGGAGGCTGTTTTTACGCCAAACTAGTAATATTACGACGACCGCATGATTAAAAAATCAACATTCCATGTTATTTCAAAATACGCTCTTATACCCATCTGGTGCAGTTTATCGAATTAATAAATAATTCGTCTAATAAAAAGTATTATAACAGTCGAGAGTGCTTGAGTAAACACGTGTGCCATGGTAATATCGTAGCGAATTCAAATTTAAGATATGATACTCGAAACTTCTAATATATTATATAATAAAATAATAATTGATCAATCGGTATTGTGGGGGTAATAAACGCCGATTATTTAAACACGTATCGCGATTCATTGCTACTTGCTGAATAAAATGTAGAAAAAAGCGAGGATTACAATTTTAAAAGATAAAAAAATTTTACTTGCGACACTACGGATCCGGTTGTCGTATTATGAATGTGTGAAGCTAAAGACATTTCATAAGATTTAACAGTTTATTTTATTAGCCGTAATTCATTATGCTCATCTTCGATAAGTAATATTGCCAATCTTTTAAAATATACGATAGAATATAAATATTTAAATTGTTGTATATTTGAATAAAGAATTTTTAATGACATAATAAGTAGATTAATTTTGGTTTAAGATATCATTCGCACGCTCAGCTAATTTTATTTAAATATATAAAATTTCTATGTATTTTGTTACAATAACAGATTGATAAAGAAAATAATTTTTTTTCTTCAACATTATATTTATTGAGCGCAACGTGCGCAACGCGCGCGCGCGCAAGAGAGAGAGAGAGAGTGAGTGAGTGAGTGAGTGAGTGAGTGAGAGAGTGAGTGAGAGAGAGAGAGAGAGAGAGAATTTCATTTGCATAGACTTAATTTTTATGAAGCTTCGAGAGATTTCTTTAATTTACATTTATTTGTAATAAAAGTCACATATATTTTTATTTCTTTTCCAACGTTTAAAATGACTATCGATGTATTGGTTTAGTGTTGCAATAATAATAATATACTATTATTCAATATGCCGTGAAACATTTAAAAAACATAAAAATATATAAATAAATAAATAAATAAAAAATGTAAAGATATAAAAATTAATTGAATAATTTAAATATAGAGAAACAATTATAAAAGTGAAATTAATCAAACAAGTATAACAATTCTGCTGTGTAAACTAACCTTAAAAAATACTGATAATGTTATAATAATAACATTAGAAAATATACGTTATGATAAAATATATATATTTTTTTTAATAATCTTCATATTTCGTTTCGTTATTTTTTTCTTCAATTTTAACAAATAGCCTGAAAAAATATAATTTCATTATACAATGAATGCATTTATTTAACATTATGCGTTACAGGAGAAAAGTACAGGTTGAAAAGAATATATTAATAGTACATATAACGTAACGAATAATAATAGGCATAACAAAATATAAAATAATATAAAATAAACGAATACATCCAGATTATAATGAGAAATGCACTTTAATATATATTAATTTGAAATTAATGTACCGTTCGTTATCGATCACTTGTCAAAATTTATTCGTATACTTTATTCATACAACTGACTTATGTATCATCAGATTCTAAAACTATAATTACATTCAATAAGTTTTATCTATTCATTTTTCATTTTTAATACTAACGTATGTCACTTATATCGACGTCTCATAGGTAAAATAATCACGTATAAGTAGTAGTCACGAATATTGAACTGTATATGAAATTATGAAATTTGTGAATTGACCATAATATTATAATGACGTCATCGCTACATAAATAAATGTGTCGAAACAAGAATGGGCCTAATTGCTTTGTAGATTGCACCAACTTCATTTCATCTATGTAATTATATCATTGAAAAGAGCTTAATGGAATGGCTTCTGTTATCCAGTGAATAATCATTATAGGCATCGAAAACTAAAGAACAAATATAATTGTTGTATATAAATAAAAGATCAGTCGACCTTGGAAGTAAATGAGCACAAAATATTTGCTTTGTGTTTAATTCACAAGTGTGATAAAGTGATTGTTTTATCCAATGTAAATTTTCCTTACTAATAACAAAAATTATAACTCGTTGAAAGAAAGAAATTTCGAAATTATTTTTAAGCTTTTTAATATATTATACATGAATCATAATACATTTTACAATATTAAATATCCATCCAAGTCTTAATACGTAAATAGTATAAATAACATTTTCGTTTGTTTTTCTTTTCGATCATTAACACTACCGGGCATATTTATATATATTTAAAATATATGCTTTGCAATTTGTTTAACGCGCATTTTTATCAATAATATTAACATTTTAACAGTGATTAATTCACTGATAATATGATAAATACGTGCCCCATTATTTCCTGACACATATACACTTCGTTTCGTTCGAATAATTATAATATTGACTCTCTTCATTTTCATAAATTTCATATGCATCTGATTTTATTTAAGAGGCTTACAAGAAAAGAAAATCTGTATATATTAGGCAAAGTGAATTTTCTTCTCACAATGATTTTTTTTTTTTTTTTTTTTTTTTTTTTTTTTTTTAGAATATATATGCTTACATATTCAAAAGATTTTCTATTCCATTGATTATACACTAACATGAATTAAATACATATTGGATTTATAATTATGATTATATTTACAATTTTAAAAAATAGTAGTCTTCATAAATGCATGATACTGATAATTAGTATAGCATTATTTAAGAGAAAAAGAAAATTCCATAAATAAAGTATTTACAAAGTCATTTTCACCTAAAATATATTTATAAATGCAGAGAAATAAAATAGTATTAAATATTACGTTTGAATTGTATTTCACTTTAATTTAATTTAATCATTAAATCGATATATTAATAAAAAAAAAAAAAAAAAAAAAAAAAAAAAAAAAAAAAAAAAAAAAAAAAAAAATGAAGCAAAATAAATATAATTGAAATTATATATCTTACATTTAACTTTATTTTTCAATATAAAAACTTTTTTCTTTCTTTCATTGTTTCGTTATTTCAATATAAAATCAATCCTGACTTGGCACATGTAAAATAAAACTAAAATAACGACGACACGTAACATGTTTCATTTCTAAAATATAAATATAAATACTTTCAACTATCATAAATACAATTTGTAGTTGCTATTTTGATAATCAATTAATGATTAAGGGCTTATGAGAACATAATGTGCCGAAAACTAATTAAATTAGCTATTCATTGTATCAACATATTGTCTCATTTAAGGAATTCGTTAACTAAGCACACTCAAGCTTTATTACTCGATGCATAATTAATTATTAATTAATATAAGGTTAGCGATTAATATAAATAATAATAATAATAATAATAATAATAATAATAATAATAATAATAATACAGCATCACGCGCATACGCATTATTGTCGAAAATAGGTAATACGATAGCACACGTATGTCATGACAGTGGGCAATAAATACGTTTGTTTAAAAAAAATCTATCCTGTTGTGTGGAACATACTACATAATAAAGAGAGACAATTGTTTCTGCTTTAATAATTAATATTTATTTGGTCAATGACGATTAATGAATTCAATTATTGTCATTCAATGGACATTTCAAATTGAAAATGAAAGTTCCATTTATCCATCGCTTGTATACATCAAGCATCGCGAATAAAAAAGTTTTTGTCTTCTCCTTGAAAACAACGATAATCGATAGCCACATCCTGCGATGGAAAAATGCAAAAAAAGAAAGAAGCAGGAAAATTATTATATTAGAAAGATGTTTGAAAGAATACGAAGTTCATATCTCGAGCGGAAGTGCGACTCGTAAAGCGTCAGAAACGCGTTTCAGGACGCGTGACGCAATGGTGATAGATCACGTGAAATGCAGGTAAAACAACATGACGTGCGTCATAAGCCAGAGAGCTCGTTGGTGTGCGTGTCCACGTGTTTGTGCGCGAGAATATGTCGTGTCAATAGCAAGTCCCCTGTCTCCACGGACGTAGTTGGGTCAATACATCGTGCTTCGCTCATTTTTCTGTTTCTTATATTATCCGAGCGATTATACTTATGACGTCTATTCTTTTATGCAATGTTACCGCTTAATTTGCCTTTGTAGCGTCGTTAACTCTGTGGTGAAGACATTTAGGAAATCTCGTCTCCGATTATTCTATTTTACTTACGTGACTTTTATCTGCAAACGTTCCCGAATATTTCTAATAATCGTGGCTCCTTTAACATTACGCATTTGAAAAATTAATGCGTAAATTCCTTATTGATGCTTAAAAAATCATTTACAATATTATAAAATCTTTTCGAAAAATGAATGTTAATTGATTTTTTTTTTTTTTTTTTTTTTTTTTTTTTTAACATATCGTAAATGCAATGTGCATAGATAGGGAAAATTTGCTAACTGAAATGGTATCTACGATCGGTTATAAATTCTCGTCTAATCTTTAAGTTTGACGAGAGAAAATTTTGACAAAGAGTGTGAAAAATTCAAATTACCTGCATCAAGTTTTACAATACCAATGCGTTTTTAATGTTTTTTTTTTTTTTTTTTTTTTTTTTTTTTTTTTTTTTTTTTTTTTTTTTTTTTGAATTTAACATAATATTCTTAGCAGTTGCAACTAACATGTGAATGTAATGTAATAAAAATAAAAATATTTTTCTCACCGTTATACATTTTATCGTCGTCGTAGCCGTTAATTTAATATCCGTTAAGATGATAAAAATAAATAATATTCATAAATACCTCGTACCGCTAATAATAATTTAGATGCGAAATTAATTTTGTATAATTACATTATACGAAGGCTTCAAAAATATCAAAAAATATTATCCGTTTGGCACGTAAATATTAATGTTAAAATTTAATAAAATACCAATAATGATAAACATCTAAATGACGAGCTGAATAGAAGCTAATAAATTTGTCGACGATTAGCGCTTTTATTTTACATAAAATTTATGAAAGGAGTCCGATTAAGACATTACAATCTCGTGAAATAAATGTGACGACAATTATTCAGCGACGACAGACTAAAAATAGTAAAACATGAAATCGCTTGTTCCTCGATTAAATTAAAGAGAAAAAAAAACAGCTTGATTTAATAACTGTAATGGTACTACTGCAACTGTGTAGGTGTAAAATTTTTCTCCAATAGAGTAGTGAATAATCTTTGAGATAGAAAATTCTATGTGTATTATTTAATCCACCAAAGCTTTGTCAGAAAAGTTTTAGTGGCCGTGTCCAAAGGGAGCTTTACGTAATTCAACGGTGTTATTTCAAGCGTAAGACAACGTTAAATACAACTGACGACTAGTGATCTTTTTTATCGGATAACTATAAAATTATATACACTGGTTTAAATAAAACTTTTTTTTTTGACGACGGGCACGCGTGACAAGGACAACTCGGATAATAAAGCACGCAAATAATTATACAGTCGCGACGAATAATCATCCGTTTACTCGTATCAATGGTACATAGTAATTGTTGAAAATGACCAAATATTGATATCAATATATTTTCAAGATTTTCGTGTTAGGAGCACGTTGTCATCATTGCATTAGATGGAAATTGCAAAATCATTATCATTATCGCATCGGCAATTCAATCAAGAAATTAACATCAGTTGGAAGCATTTTAAGATGCTCAATACATGAATGTAAAGTGAAACTCGACTGCCATTCACTTGACATTTGTCGCGAAGATTATCGAGTCGTCTCTCTCTCTCTCTCTCTCTCTCTCTCTCTCTCTCTCTCTCTATGTGTGTGTGTGTGTGCGTGCTTGCGTATGGGGGCGGAGGTGTTAAAACGGCTTAACCGCTAATTACTAGCCGACAAACAATATGACGACGATTCCAATTGACACTCGCGCGAGGGAACAGCGATGTCGCCAATTTCCCGTGGAACTCGAATCTCTCGTTTATTTTGTAAAGCAAATCGATCGTCATAATCCGCGGTAAGACTCGAAGACCACAAGTCCCTCGATGGCTTAATCTATACACTTGACAAACACTACGTGACAAAAGTCTCGGGTCGAATCACCGAGAGTGGCACTCCTTTTCAATCAAAATACGAGGATGACGGGAAACGGTGAATAGTTGAGGATCGGGGGGTGGGGGTTGAGGCACTTGGAAGCTTTTACGATGCACTGATTCGCGGAGGGTTGGATTTTATCGCGCGAGTCGCATTGTGGGCTCGAGTGTCGAGTCGAGTCGTCGCTAACTATTCCCACAACATTAATAGTCCTGAAATAACTTTCCATGTCGTATGTGTACCGTCTATTATTATAATTACTCAATACTTTGTTGATGTACCGTTCATTTTCATCGCTAATAAATTCGCCATGTAAAATAGCCTATGCACGAAGTATTTGATTTTTGTTTCGTGATGGCCTCGCTGCATTGAAAAGTTCCATAAAATGTAATTGACCGAGTGTAGTAGATTCCGAGCTAATCCAGAAAGTTGTTTGCGAAGGGAAATTATATTAAAAGATACCAAAGATAAATCGATGGGCAGCATCGATTGACAGAGGTAAGGCGCATTTCGCCCAAACGCGATTCGTTGTCGCCCGCGGGAAAATCATTCGAGGAACGAGATATTCGACATAAAAATGAATCGCGGCTAAATAATCGTCGAGTCCGCGTCTTATTGTACGATAAGCAGAATCGAGCAGCAGCCAATAAAAGTGATATCGATAGGTAGAGAGGAAGGCGCACGCGAGTTAAGTCCCGATTTGGGTCGATTAAGCCTCGATGACGAGATCAAGCGCCCGGCTATCCGTCGCCCTGACCTGTATCGCTCGCGAAGGGCAAAATGTGGATGCGCCCGATTAATCGATCTGCTCGACATTGGTCCTAGGCGACATGTACAGTCGATGATTATCGGGATTTACCGTTTATTTAGGCGTAAGGAGCGATTAAGCGCTACGACGTGGCTATTACTTTTGCGTATTCGTGATGCCAATTGTCGATTGTGAGATTTTTTTACGTAACCGCGGCTGAATATTTTAGTATCGTGCACTATACGAGTAAGTAGCGCAGTAATATAGGACTGATTAATTAGAATAGCCGAGAAAATAAGAAAATAATTTGAAATTTAGGATACAATTGGAGAAATGTATTAGATGGGCCTGCGATAAGCGGAGTATTGGGTAAAATTTGCTTTATTTTTTATATTATTTTCGTGACAAGTACATTAAAAAAAAACCAATTAAAGTGATCTTGATGAAATATTTGAAAAAGAATTTTAAAAAGTATATCGCATGTTTGACGTTTAATAATTATAACAAGCCGATAAGAGATTAGCATGACAATAGCAATAAAAGATATTTTTATGTATTATTGAGATTGAATTATTCTGTATAAGAATATATATATACATATATATATATATATATATATATATATATATAAATTTATAAAAAATATAGCATGAATTTTAACAACGTTGAAGCGTATATGAATTTTATACTTTCATTTATAATCCTAATTATTTTCATTCTACAAAAGACTCGTATTGCTTTAACGTGTATTTTAATAAGTCAAGCAAGAATTTAATTGTTAATATTTTAAAGTTTTTTTTTTTTTTTTTTTTTTTTTATAAAGGTCAGAGTATAAATTACGCTAACTACGCTAATTAAACAGCGTAGGTAAAAATAAATGAAAGAAAAAATATTATTTTAATACAAATAGTTTTATTTTTAACGATAATAAGAATAGTTGATTTTCAGCGGTGAACTTTATTATTGATAAGTACAAAGACGCGTAGATTATGAGCAAACTTTTATGTAAATACAAATCTTGATATAAATAATCAATTATTTAAATATTAAATAACATATATATATATATATATATATATATGTGTGTGTGTGTGTATAGATAGTATAATACGTCGATTTTAAGACATTCGATCAAATGCTCATCAAGCCTTGAAAATTTCCGGAACACGAAAACCAGGACAGAAGAGAATAGAATGAAAAAAAATAAAAAATAAAAATATCTTTCTCCTTTACATAATTGTGCAATAATTACATCAAAGTACACGCAAATGTTACAAATATAAGTATTTATTTCTCTAACAATTTTAGGCCTTTTAACATTATTTATTAGTTTTAACTATCGATTTTTCAACAATTGACAATTATTGATTTGCTCGATACGATTCTTCAAACAGATATCAATACCATTCGTTTTCTTATTGTTCTTATTGGTCTGAGTATTGAAAAGTTATTTTGATAATGTAAATGATTAGTGACATTACATTTCATACGCAGTAGTTGTGGAAAGGCGGGCTGAAACGATCGTCTCTACCGACTTATTTAATCATTAACAAGTGAAGCTCGTACGTTTGCCTTGAATATTTCAGAAAATAAGCTGACAAACTCTTCGGCATTGATAAATCAATATTTAAAAAAATGTATTTAATAATACAATTTTACTTTACAATTTTTCTTTACAATTAAAGCTCAAGATTGTAGGCTCATAATAAATAGATGGAAATTATAGTTGAGCAATTTTCAGTATGAAAATCTAGTTGGAATCGGAGGATTAAAAAACTTTATCGATACATTTCAAGATAAACAAATGAAAACAAAAGTTTTAAATTCTTTGAAAACTTCAAGGGTCGTTCAAGCTGTTCCAAGCCAAGTGTATACACACGCGCGCACGCGCATATACATCAAATGTAACTAAACGGAAAGTATTAAAAGACTTTTCGTTATTTATTAAAACAAGACTATCGTTTCATTTAAAATTCAATGGACTTTTGTCGATAATATTTTTTCCAATATATTTTATCGATAAATCAATTGAATTTATAAATCAAGTCTAGAATGTATAAATAAATAATCTACAAAATACAATATAGAATATTCAACTTGTTAGCTAATAAACTGATGCGTTATTTAACCATTTGATAAATCCTTCCTATGTTTATTCAAAATTTAATACAACTTTACCATAAGTTCCCTCCAATCTCTAGCGCTCCCCTCTACATCTTGGACAATAATTCGAATCCTTCGGCTCTCGCGCTAAAGGATACAGAGTCACTACCACAATTATTGAATTTCTAAACAAATTTTCCACTCTCCCCTACGTATATCACTTACTATACAGATGAATTAAAGCGATTGCTAACTTCTGCGGGCATAATGAGCGCCACGCCAACTTAATGTCAAATCCAGCGTCCATACATACATAATCATCGTCACTTATTTCCTATCGCAGGCGATACATGGATTTGCCAAAATCGGCATGTGATAACGTCGCCAAAGAAGGTCTCGCAGCAGCCTCGGAATTATCACGACATCGACCACAACGACGGAGGTAATGAAGACGATGACAACGGCAACGGCAACGGCAACGGCAACGGCAACGGCAACGGCAACGGTGACGGCGACGATAACGACGACTAAGACAACGATGACGACAACCGCAAAGACGACGACGACGACGACGACGACGACGACGACGACGACGACGACGATGATGACGATGATGATGACGATGACTACAATGGCGACAACGACATCGGCGACGATAATGACAACGAAGGGGACGACGATGAGATCGACATCAGCGATAATGCCCAAGACAACGTCGAGCTTCCGCTCGTGCTTCTCCTCGTAGTTACGGCCCGTCTTCGTACTCGTTAGCCCGCGCACGGATCCACTCTAAATGACGATGAATCGATACATAACGCTCGATCAGCTAGGCGACGGCACCTTCGGTTCCGTCGTCCTCGGCGAGCGCATCGACACCGGCGAGAAGGTCGCCATCAAGCGCATGAAGCGCAAGTACTACTCGTGGGAGGAGGCGATGAACCTGCGTGAAGTCAAGTCCCTCAAGAAGCTCAGCCACGCGAACGTCGTCAAACTCAAGGAGGTCATACGCGAGAACGATGTCCTATACTTCGTGTTCGAGTACATGAAGGAGAACCTGTACCAGCTTATGAAGGACAGGTATGCCTCGGATTATCGAGCGGTGCATCCGCTTTTTATCATCGGTCTCTCCAGCCAGAACGTCGATTTCCTTACGGACGAGGTGAACTCGTAGGAGTGGCCTTAGGGCTCTTTTAACAAAACGGTTAACAAAACGCGTGTTTACTACATGAACTATTTACTTCATCTCCTCTCCCACTTCCTCAAATGCCATTGGCTTCGAAATACCTTATAATGTCAGCGAATGTCGTAGCTTTCCTTCTTAAATTGCCTTCCATCCAATCGATATCGCATTTATAAGGGCAAATTGTTTTTATGCACGCGGGGGGGGGGGGGGGGAATAACGATTAGCTGGGTAATATTTCTCATTAAATTGAACATAAATCACTGAAACTTTATATACAACAATACCAAATTAAATTTATAATACAAACTGATCGCGTAAATAAAATTTAACTCGATAGTGGCAAATAGGAACGCATTATTTGCGAGATCGAATGGATGAGGGAAGACGATAATGCTCTTAATGTACAAATTAAGTAATAAAATGTATATTTTCTCAATCCGTAGGGACAAATTGTTTCCCGAGCCAGTCATCAAGAACATGGTACATCAGGTTCTCCAGGGCTTGGCATTTATGCACAAACATGGCTTCTTTCATCGCGACATGAAGCCAGAAAACCTATTGTGCATGGGGCCGGAACTCATAAAAATTGCCGACTTTGGTTTAGCACGGGAAATCAGGTCGAGACCACCATATACGGATTACGTTTCGACCAGATGGTACGTATTTAATTTGAAATATGGTTTCGTCTATATTCGTTTGCGCGACGATCGTTCGTTCGAGTTCCTTCAGCACACGTTTCATGCAAAATTTACATTATTTTCGGATTATTTATAATAATAAATATATTACCACTCGCTCAACCTTTTAACTTATCATAACTTTAAATAATGTGTGTGTGTGTGTGTGTGTGTGTGTGTGTGCGTGTGCGTGTGTGTGTGAGTGTTTGTGAGAATTGCTTATCGGTGGTTAAGCGAAGCGGCATCATATTGTTTTACTTTAAAATCAAGAAATTGTAACGATTAACAATTGTAACAATGTGAATTTGCACGCACAAGGTAGTAACGAGACATTTGTCACAGCCTTACAATCTTTCAAAAATCTCGAAAGTAAGTTCTTGAAAAATGAAATGAAATGAAATGAAAGAATGAAAGAAAGTAATATAAGCTGTAATTAGCCACGTTTGCACTTAAACTTAAACATTGAGAATGTTTGAAAATGCGCAAAAATCTTCCCTACGTACGAGTCCAAAAACTCTATTAAAAAAATTTTATTGTAAGATATCGATCTTTAAGCTCGATCGGTATTGCAATTTCGGCATCGTTTCCATGAAGTGCAAAGATGCTCCCTTCCTGTTCGTCAGCAATGCCGGTCGCCATGACTTTCGCATTTAAACTTCGGCCCAAGATTACGAGATAAAAGGTAATCGAATCGACTCCTAGGTACAGAGCCCCCGAAGTGCTCCTCCACTCGACCAACTATAACAGTCCGATCGATATATGGGCGGTGGGCTGCATAATGGCGGAGCTATACACATTCCGACCCCTCTTCCCGGGCAAGAGCGAGATCGACGAGATCTTTAAGATCTGCTCGGTGATCGGGACACCGGAGAAGGGCGACTGGCCCGAGGGCTATCAACTCGCAATGGCCATGAACTTCCGATTTCCGACCATCAGCAGGACATCCCTCGGCGTGCTCATACCCAATGCCGGCCAGGACGCGGTCCTGCTAATGGAGGACATGCTGCAGTGGAATCCAGCGAAAAGGCCGACCGCACAGCAGTCCCTCAGGTAGATGTCGCGATCGATCCTCGTGCTTAACCCTTCCGTTCTTGGCCTCGACGTCCCCACGCCACGTCACGACTCCACACCGAACTTTACGTTCTCGCACCAACAAGACAGCCCCATCGCATTGTCACACGGAATAACCGCCTTAATGGACTATTTTAATGAACGCGGTCGTCGAGTAAGCACGAACGTGACCTAATTCTTCTCCGGATTCATAAAATCTATGGTAGGTTCGTCGATCGGTATTAACGCGTATTAGGTGGAGCGGGAAAGTACTACTGTACGTCATTTGGCTGTCGAGTAATTTGGCGCGTAACGAAGTGAAGGAGGCAATGGGCGGAAAATCGGGCAAACGAGACAGCTCAGTCGAAAATATTTATTCCGTTGCAAGTGTGTTGAAAATAACAAAAAAAAAAGAAATAAAAATAAATAATAAAAAATAATAAATAAAAATAAATAAATAAAAAAATAAATAAAAAAAAAGAAAATAAAAAAAAAATATAAAAAAAAAAAAAGTAAAAAAACATTGTACCTTTGCATCTTCGTACATCGCGTCTCGCTCTCCTTCCACCCCACCCCCGTCTCATTCACCTTGATATATTATTTTATTGCCAACCTCAATAATCCTCTTGGGTTCTCATGACGGTTGAGAAACGCCCCTATAGCTGTGTGTGCCTCGCCCCCCTCCCCCAACCCTCCCTTCCACGCCCCACCCACGAGGCCTCATTTCCCACAACCACTCTCGCCACACCCGCGACACTTCATTTTTATCTTTGTTTTGTTCTTTAACGAGGGAGAACGAATTCGTGTTCATTGTATTTACGTAGAATAGCTGCACGTAATGAAATAATTAGGCAGTCGTATTTAAAATGTCATTCGTTATTTTAATACGTAGGACCCGCATTCGACGTGATTGTAATTGCGAGGTAAGTCGATAATTCAAATCGTGATTTATTCTCTCACTCGGCGACTTAAATGGGCTTGGGTGGTGATGGGCGAGAAATTTATTAGCCGATGGTCGGTGCGTAGGAGGTCGGGCGACACTAAGCAAAATTGTAATTCAATAAAAGGGCGCACCAATTGCAGATACCAGTACTTCCAGATAAGCGGGCCACGTCTCGTGAATAGCAAAAAAATTGGCGTCAACTCGCATCGCGAGCTCGTCATTAACAAAGTGAACATACCGTCGCCCACAGCCCAGGACAGCGGTTTGCCGTATGCCAATGGGCACGAATCGAAGCCGGGGCACGAGATCCTCGGCTCGATCGTCCAGCAAACCAGGTTGGTAGCCAATGCTTTGACAATTCGCAACAGATTATTTCACGAGGTAATCTAGGCAAGGGATGAGGGAGAAGGTGGGATGGAGGGGGAGGGGTAGAGAGAAAGACATATCAAAGTCACAACTCGAACGCGGATCGTTGCATTTAATAATATCGCGAGTGTTGGATGTTCTTGTGGGCCGATGAGCCTAAAAGCTGATAAAGTCGTGCGAGTAAACACGGGCATGGGAGATGAAACGAATGGATTTGTCAAAGGGGCCGAAACGACGACGATGATAATCGTCATTGACGGTCATTGACCATTAATCGAATTAACGATCGATAGAAGAGGCCAACACTTTTGGGATTTTTTAATATTATCCTCGGCTCTGTACCGCCTTGAAAACGATATGAATCTTCTATCCAGCGTGTCGTTTCTCCCAACTCGTCCAAGCTCGCGTTTCTCCAACCCCAATGCACATTTCCAATATTTTTGCACGCGCCCACCCTACTACAACGATTTACTATTGGCGAGCTATCCTCTTCGATCCAAGGCCGTTCTTCGAGACTCGACTGCATAGAGCCTGTGAAATTAACAGAGTAGTGACAAAGTTGGGACGTTGTTTGTGAAATTTGGTTTGTTCACGTGGTAGCGGAATTCGATGGATAGGATTGCCTCGCTTGCCGAGTTTCCGAGCTCGAGGTTTGCTTTTAAGCGAGTGTATCTACCGTTTTCCTTCCAGATTTCCAGATAAAATGCAGAGGGTAACGATCCAGCCGGCCCCACAGCTCCAGCAGTCCGGACTTCCGTTCCTCAACCATAATAGTCGCAAGAGGGACAATAGCAACGCGATAAAGAAGCGGGAGGAGGATGAGATCGCCAGTGCCGTTTTGGGGTATGGGATTTCGTAATTTCTTTTTTACGTTTGCTTGCTCGCTTCTAGCCGTTGGTTATTGCCGAACGTTTTCAAAGATCCTGCTTCAATTATACAATTAACGGCTCTACTAGTGAACGTGGAAGCTATTATACAATGGCGTTTTTTATTATCGTTTTTAGTAAATCGTGATGAATTTTTTTTTTTTTTTTTTTTTTTTTTTTTTTTTTATACTTAAGCACACGGTCCTCCCTAAGTAGGCTGTTTTGTTCTCGTGATTTTGTAATGGAAAGCGAGCGGAAACGTTATTGCCTTAAATAGAGGATTTGGCAGTTTAAAATAAAACCATATTGATCTCATACTTAGTGGATTGAATCCTTCATTTCGTATTCAAACTTAGATGCTTCTTTCGTAAACAGGACGAGAACGAACGTCGATCACGAATTCTTCGAGCCGTGACGCAGAAATGTCGTGTTTTTGCCATCGTTTATTGTCCATCAACCTTAACGTTTATTTGTTGTTGCTTTTGTCCTCCTCCTCCCCCCCCCCCGGCCCCCCGCTTTTGCCATACCATTAGCAGTGCAACCGTCAAAGATAACAGTATTCCGAAATAAATTGATTCCTCGATTCTTAAACCACACACGACAGAGCTCGAAGATTCCAATGATTCTACTTCACCTCTTAATGTTGTGTAAACTTGTGTGCTGCATGCCGTTATACAAAACCTGTTGTAATTATTTTAATGCATGTGCGCTAGTATTGGCTGAGCTATTAGTTGAAAAGTCTGGGCTGCATTAGCTTCCAAATAATTGCGATTGCGCTTGAAATTGTCGACGAAAGGACGTCGGCATGGCGAGTGGCGGAATGTTTCGACTGCGGGGAAAAAACAAAAAACAAAAACAAAAAAAAGTACCTGAAAACCCTTCCCCGCAGAAATATTTTCAACACCAACGAGAGCAAATCCCGTCTGTTACCGGATCGCATCTACAAGGAGAACCGGGTGAATTGGAACGGCAATTACCTGGTGAATCAGGTGACGGAGGTGTCGATACCGAAGCAGGCCAGCCCCAATTGGCCATCCTGGTACGAGCAGCAGATGCACGCGAATCGCTCCTGGAGCAACAACAGCTGCCTCTTGAGCAACGGCCTGTCGAATCACCGTCCGCTCGGCAACGGTCGGCGCATATCGGCCAAACTTCCCGCCCGCTACGTCATCGCCCAGTCGCCCAGCCAACTGCCATCTAGGTATTCGTCCACTTTTCAATATTATCGTCGACCATCTACAGAGACAGACGAGGCTCGACGGCTTTAGCTAGTGCCCGCAGACTTTTTAACACCTTCGCAAAGCTCCCTCTGGCCCCGCCGTTTTAGTTGAGAATATCGACTATCGAGTAGCGATGCGATGCAATATCTAGCGTAACATCCATCATCCTTGTCATAATTATATTCGTAAAAGAGAGTGCGATTGTGCATTGTCACGCATTGATATTTGTACTGGATTTTATTAATTTTAATTGAGCAAGTTAGTTGATCTCGTTAGATGATATACGTAGTGCTGGAGAAAACGTTTTCTTAGCTCCGTACATGGAGTTAGGGTATGAAAAGCTATAAAGTAGATTAGTTGATCGAGGTCGATTGCTTTTAAAAAGCTTTCGATATGATAAGTGAAAACTGAATTCGATTTACTAAGTAACGCAAAGGAATAATGTACTTTCGATAATACTCGATTAAGCATAAAGAGTCGATTTAAATAACGAGAGAGCAGGCTTTATCTAGAATCCCAACAGGTCGAATTAATTACATAATAAATATTATGTGAAGATGATACGTAGGTGTAAGAATAAATGTATAGTTATTTGCAGGTGTAAGCATATTTGCCAAATGCACTTACAAAGCACACGGTTGACAATAGTAGATTTTCAGATTTTTAAAAATTGTGTAATATATTACGTTGCGACGTGATCAAATGATTAAAAATAACACAAAAAAAAAAACAAAAAGTTTTTTTTCTAAAATTTTTCTATTATATTTTTCTTCTTCCTTTGTTTTCACGTTCTTTTTTTCACCTTCAAATCTTTTCTACATGATATATTTCCATATTTTTCGTGCGTGCGTGCGTCAGATAAAAATGTAAATAAATGTTAAGAATTATGATTGTTACCTAGATCGAATGACGTACAAATTGTTAAACTATAATTCATACACAATTTTCGAAAAGCAACTGTTTCATCGAAAGAGTCAAATTATCAAATTATCAAATCATTTTTTCAAGTAGCAGTGCTTGCAATACTTGCCGCATTTATAAAAAAAAAAAAAAAAAAAAAAAAAAAAAAAAAAAAAAAATTCAGTAGTACTGAAACGAAAAATTAACACGGTCCGACAACGAGCGCCTAAGTCTTAATTTAACGAGCTGTAAATATTCGAATCGAAGTGAATATCGAGCGCCATGTTTTTTTTCTAATAAATAGATAGAATGAATGAAAAAAACCAAATGCGAAATTCTCAACAGTACAAGAGACAAAAGAGATTCCGTGAGGATGCGCGTGCTGCGCTTCGTATTCCTGACAATTTGCACGTTTTCCCTAATCGCCCTCACCTCACGGACGAACACATGGTCCTCCCGCATCTCCTTCCTCAGCAATAACGATATCAAGGACTCGTCGCATCTCGTGGATTCTCTGCTGGAGCTCTTCAACACCAAAGTCAACAATCTATTTGAGCTATTCCACTCCCTTGCGATGCTCGTCCTGCTTATCATCGACTACATCTTGCGATTAACGTGGACATTATTATCATACGCTTTCGGCTCTCGCGTCGACTCCATCTTCATAGCGAATTATCTGCAAGTGCAGGAGAATAATGCCAATATCCCTATAAATAACAATTATATAGCATACGGGCAAATACACGACTACGGCGTCATTCAGCTAGTGGTTACTTTTCAAAATCTCCTAATCGTTTACCTGGCCATATCAGGAATTATATTGATTAACAAATTGGATTTTGCCGAATCGAACGACCGCGCCAAATTCACGAAATACTGGTCTCTTATGACAATCCTGTTTATAATACTTTTACTTTTCGTGATAAATTATTGCTAACTTAATATCGCATTTATCAATTACGCCGGAGTTTGTGCATTTCTATCGTGCATTTATCTGTCTGAATTATTAAATTAATTAATAAACACGTATGCTCAAATACATCATACAACGTATGATTGTCGTGTATGTATTATTAAATCTGGACTTTGGTAGAAATTTATTTACGTCCATGATTACGTCCATGAGGCAAACAAAATATTCTTTTCAATGTTAAACGTGAACGATTTATTGATTATATTTGTTCGAAAGACTGACGAAGAAATTGTCAAATCAATATACGCGCATAAATACTTATTTTACTTGATTTCTTCAAAGCTCTTATTAATCGTATAATTCATTTTGAACGTCGAGAAGATGTAATAACGAATTTTTATTTAACGCAAACAAATTTCTCCGAGAAATTGTATTACGTTTCACGATAAATTTATATTAAAATTACACATACGATACATTTTCACTTATCTTCGAGTATTCTTTACTTACGAATCTCCAATTAATCAATTTTTAAAGTCTAAAATTTTTATAATTTTAAAGCATTATACTACGCTTTTAAATTTTACATGGCTTGTTATATTTTTCTTTTTGTAATTTCAATTTTTTATTTTTTTTTTTTTTTTTTTTTTTTTTTTTTTTTTTTGTAATGTAATTTCATTTTACAATTAATATTTTGCTGCAGCAAAGCCGTCCTTTCAGTCACCATGTGCTCTTTATCACTTTTAACTTTCTCCGATGTAAAAAAATTTAACGATATTCCCAGTATGAAAATGTAATTTTTCATAATGCGCATTCGCATAATGAATTATGATAAATATTGTATAAAAAAAATTCATGGTTTGTATGAAAGGATTCTTGTAAAAAATTAAAAATGCTATATAACCTTATATGAGAACGTTGTTAAAATTGTCAAAAATTATTGGAAAAAGCAGATGATTAAATATTGATGAATTATTGACAATTATTGACGTTGAGTTTAGAAAAATTTAATAGGTAATTAATTGCAAGAGGGAAAAAAAAAATTAATGACTCAAGATTGAATTGAATTTTCAAAAAAAAAAACAAAAAAAAAAATCCAGTAGTATTGAAACGAACTATTTATATTACTAAAGATTATCTGTATACTTCAAAACAACAAAATAATAAACATAAATAATGTTTTTGTAAATTTTCTGTCGAAAGAAGTTTTGACAGTGTGCTTTAATTATATTATATAAATATTAATCTTATTGGCTCATTGGTGATAATAAGGTTACACAAAAATCAAATAAAAAACAATATTCGCCATAACTTCAATTGTTATGATATTATTTATTTATTTTTAATGCTTCGTAAGATGGCTGTTAGTATATATTATATTTATATAAATCCTTACTTGAATAAATCAGTTATAATATATATGCTCTTATAAAGTAATTGTTCTTTTGAAATAAAATATGGTAAATTTACATTAAAGTATCTAATAAATAAGCAAAAAAAATATTCTAACTAAATAATGAAATACTTATAATTTCATTAAGTTAATTTAATTACATTTTATTTTATTGCAGGCTTAAAAATATTTTGAAGATAAAATATTGATTATGTTAAAGTTTCAAGAATTTGTATAATTTTCGTAAAATCTTCCGAACCAAAATGCATATTTACAACATAAAACAACGTTGATTTAGATAAAAATTTGGCAAGGAACCCACAACATTAATTACAATTAAAATTTTTTTAATTAGAGCGAAGATCTACCGTCGATTAATCAAGTACGTTTAATACTCAATACAATGCAGAAAGTACGTATTATTAGCAGTTGAAAGACTTTGGCTTTTGCGAAAAAGTCTAGTGAAGGATTCCAAGTCAACGAAAATATTCGACAAGTCTTTCCATATTCAGCTTTTTCAAAATTCTTACAGTGACATAATTATAAATGTTCCTCTGGCTCTAATCTATGAAAAATGTACGGCAATAATTATGTCTGTCAATGCGCAGGATGAATATGTTTAAAAAAAAAAATACACACACACACCTTTGAAATCTTTAAAAAAATTCGATTTTTAATGTAGCAATTACCTTACCTTCTCGATTTCTCACTCTCAAGCCAGTAGCGTAGCGTTTAGCAACTGCTCGAGGTCGTCAATATTGCTAACGGAAATGAGATTATAGTGACTGAAGATTAAACGTTTCAGAACCAATAGCGAATCGAGGTCTCGGGGTGGTCAAGCAGCGAATGGCGCAGCCGGCAAAACAAATCCTGGCGGGGAAGTCGAGAAAGTCGTCGACTCCCTCTGGACGAGCAAAAGCAAAGAGCAGCCAGACAACGAGACGCGTCAGCATTTCCTCCCGAGAAATCGCTACATCATCGAGCAAAACGCGAGGTTACCTTATCCGAGCGTTTACGGCACTCAAAGTATCAGTAAGCAGAATAGTTCATCGGTTTTTGCACGAGGTGAATGTTCGATAATTATTATGTTGATCGAGTAGAACGTTTACTCAACTTAACGGATTCCTAAAGCAATGTTAAACTGGCTTATAAGCGAACGAACCTTACCATTGCAATTCAGGTCAATCAAAACGGACGTCTATTTTATTGTATTTTATGAAAAAATTTTATGTAAAATCTCCCTCTAAGTAGTTTAGTTCGCCAACTACCTACACGTTACATGCTCACATAGTATTTGTTTGTCAATCATTTATGAGATTCAACCAGGTATTTATTTCTTATGTTTCAGAGCCTGGAAATAAATCGCTGCTTAATAGTATATTGAACACGCGAGCCAATGGTGGAATGCAGGTACGAGCCGATTGGCCATCCAAATACTTCAAGTGACCTGTCGATTCTCAATGATTGGATAATTAAAACGAAGAGAAAAGTTCGCTTGTTTCAACTGTGATAATCCAAAGCGATTGGCTTCGTACATAATGATTAAAGGAGTGAACTGAATGAATCAAAGTGAGTCATAACAATTGTATATAGAAAGTTACTTAAACTTTCGCACGTTTAATAAAAGGGCGTACAAACAAAATGCAATCGGACCGCTCAATCAAACTGTCATGCTGTGTTTATTGCAAGTCCAGTGGATTAATTTATATATTTTTTAAGGATTATAGCACATAAACCATTATATAATATATAAGATTAAAATCTTTGTATAACTTACTTGTATTTATTTCGAGGTATAATAAAAGCTATTTTAGGATTTTTTTTTTTTTATATATATATATATTTTTTTTTTATTGTATCACTCGTCGTTGATTAAAATATACCGAAATTAAAAATTTTCCGAATAAGTGAGTTGTCCGGCAAGTTATCTAGAATTAATGACAATTATCGAAAATTATTCACTATCTACGGTATTAATCGAACATTATGTCAAAAGTATTAAAAAAAGACGATGATTAACATTTGCGATGATCGATAAATGCAAAAATAAACAAAATTTTATTTTGCTATGTACATCACGTAGATCATCGTTGAATGAGAAAACTTTCCAAATTAATTTCAGAATTTGATTACTTAAGCCATATGACATTTATAAGGAATCTGTGATGCTTCGATATCTATGAATATAATTCTTAAATTTTTATTCTAATAAGTATGTGACCCAAAAAAAAAACTGTCCTTTTAAAACGGATATTTCGTTCGAAATATTACTTTACCATAAAAAAACTCGCAGCATTTTTGGTCCTTTAGAGTATATATATATATATATATATGAATACTTATTTTATTGAAAATCTAGATTTACATACTGATAATTGATATCAATAATTTCATCGTTATTCTCTATTGTATTTCTTAAGGCAAAGAAAATAAAACTATAAATATAGAATTATATATTTTTCAATTTTTTTACGAAATGCGCTTATCAATTTGAACATGTTTGTTTACAAAATTTCAAATTGTATAAGCGAATTTTCGGCTATATTAAAAAAAAGAAAAAACAAAAAAACAAAACAAAAAAACAAAACAAAAAAACAAAACAAAAAAACAAAAAAAAAAAACAAACCAATAACAGTATACGAATATAAATGTATAAAATAAGTAAATTATTTTATTACAATAAAATTAAAAGATACATACTTTTGTTATATGTAATTAAAATTTTTGTTTGATTAATTTAATCATCGTCGACGAGCAGATAATATTAATTTTTGCTGACAATTTGATAGAGAAATTGTATTTTGCTTGAAAGCAAAAATGTAATGTCATAAATATATGATTTTAATTTGCGTTTCCGAAACATATTTTATTAAGATGTGTTAAGACGATTAAGAAAATGCATTAAGAAAAAAAGAAAAATCCTCCCTCTTGTGGTTTTGAATTTTTTAATCATTTTATAAACAAACGTCTGTTATGAGAATTCGAGACGATAAACTTGTCTACATATTTAGCAAAAACAAAAACTAAATACAAAATACAATATACAAAATAAAAAAAAAAAACAAAAACAAAAAAAAAACAAAAAA
>NW_011948426.1:1548765-1574202 GCF_000503995.2 Ceratosolen solmsi marchali | reverse complement strand
AAAAAAAAAAAAAACAAAAAAAAACAAAAAAAAAAACAAAAAAACAAAGAAAAGAAAAAGGTGGACCATAATGAACGGAAGAAAAATTATATATAATGGCTGTAAGATAAGACACGATATATTAAATATACATACGTTTATTATTTGTACATATCAATATTTACGGCTTGCGATGATTCTTGTGAATCCCGCACCGTCGCAACGCCTATGTTAAGACGTTTCAGTTTCACATTTTTCCTTCGGAGAACAATAGTTTAATTGTTATTTCGAGGCGTGATCAGAGCAAAGGAGATGTCAAGAATTCTCGACGCCGACTTAGCCTTCATTCAAATTGCAATGATATTATAATTACTCGGATAGTAGGATGTTCGTTTGAATTAAAAATTAAAAATACAATATATTGTAAGAAGACGACGCGTGGTTTTACTCATTTATCTCTCTTCCTTCCGGTACATTTCGCCCATTACTCCCACCTTATTGTACAATGTTGTAGCGATGCCAGCGAGTAAAGTACTGTTTTTCTAAAAGTACCCAAGCTATGCCAGCGGTCAACGACCAAGCGGTCGTTTGATCGTCTAAGAAGAGGTAAATGGATTATTAAAATGTTAAAATGTTTACACATGGATTATTCGACTTTGAAGTAAATCGCACGGTTTTATCTTATCTTGAAAAAATATGTTTTCACACCTTTATAAGATTTGTTTAATCTTCATTTCTACTTTATCATTATTCATTACTGTTTTATCATATGCTAAGTCTTGCCATTAATGTTTATCTACTACTGTTTAGTAACGTCAATTGACTCTTAAGGGCGAATCCGAAATATTTCTTTCTCTGTATTCTCATCGAGAACTGTTAAATTATATGTTTCCAATCAAATTAATCGTACTCTTGTTCAATCATAAAATCTTATAAAAATTAATGAAATCTAATCTCTAATCTATAATATATATATATATATATATATATATATATATATATATATATATATACTGTTATCTTGAATAAACATTAGTACTTTTTACTAGTCCAGTGGCGTCTTTAATTATAACTTAAATAAAATGGTATTATTAACATTAAATAATTATGAAATATTTAATCAAGTAATTTTATTATTTATTATTTACATTTATCTTAAGTAAATAATCATTTCGATATCTTCCTCAGTCTCCTCTCCATTTTTTTTCGTGCATTTACCTTGACTTATTGTATAATATATCATCAAATATATATATATATATATTTATTTATATTTATATATGATAAATCTTTTCTAAAAAAAAAAAAAAAAAATTAACCTATCGATTATATATAATCGTCACTCTTTAAATGTATTTGATTATGGTCACGAGTGTTTCGTAGATATGTTTTTGCCAAGTTTTAAACAACAAAAAACAAAAACAAAGAAAATGTAACGACAATGTTGAAGCTCAATATAGTTGACACCAAATAAGTTGTTTTTTTTTTCGCAAAATGACAGTTCCATATACGTATAAGATGGTAGATTCAATTGCTGCTCAATTGCAAAGATCATATTATTATACAATTTCTTTAAAATTTTCTCATATAAATATTTTCAAAGTGATATGCATTGATTTAAGAAAATAATAATTTGTCTTTCCAATAGGAAAATAATATGAATTCTAATCTGGAATACAGAAATACTAAATTCAACCAACCACTATCGTTCCAAATTACTAATTTAATTTTTTATTGTCGTTTATGATATTTTTTATTATAAATTCTACTATTTTTCTTTTCTTTTCTTAATTACAGAAGCTCTTAATGCTTTAAAGGCAATTATTTTTACTTGTTTTAATATTGTAAAAGAGACGATAAAGATAACATTTTTCTTTTATTACGTCTAACAATTTAGATTTTATATTATAACAAACATTATTTTAAATCACGCTAATTGAATTAGTCTCAGCAAATGAATCTGTCCCTTTCTATATACACATACATATGTTAATCCATGAACGTACACGCAGATACATACATAAAATTATGTACATTTTTCGACATAATATATTAAATATTAAACGAATATGTCTAATCCCCATATACGGTAATGGCCAATTTTTAATCTATCTGCAAGATACTCTGCAATCGTTCACAAATATATACAGATTATCGTGTAAAATTATCAATGCGAGATTTGATCTCTTTTACACGAAAATTGTAAAGTTTTTTTTTTTTTTTTTTTTTTTTTTTTTTTTTTTTTTTTTTTTTTTTTTTTATAATATTACGCAAAACTTTTTTATAATTACTGACTATAGCACTTAAACTGTGTACGCTTTAACAAAAACAAACATTCTCATAACTAATATTATGAAAGCATAGCGCATACAAAATATTACGTTTAATAACGGCTTTTACATACACGTTGCAAAGTTTAATTTAACATTATATCTTTTTCAACGCTATTTTTTTGTTTTTGTTTTGTTTTGTTTTTATTTCTTTTATCAATCGCTATAATATGCTATTATACTTTCACTCAGCTTACATATTGTCAAATTATATGTTAATTTAAACGAACGAGAGAATAAACGACGACTTATTCGATATTATTCTTATGGGTGGTTTTCAAAACATATACATGTTATCGATAATTGTTGGTTAACTTAAAACATGGAAATAATTGTCTACTGCGTTATTTATCAAAACATGACTATATTGTGCATATAGTTATCTTTTTCAACAAAAAAAAACAAAAAACAAAAAACAAAAAAAAAAGAAGATTTTTAAGGTTGCATAAAAGTGTCATTTATGAAATAAATAATCGATCCCTATTTCCCAAAAGGGCAATTAAATATTTAATTATGTGCAGGAATAATTTCGTTCAACTACGTTCAATGTACAATATTGCATATTGCTACAGAAATGTTTAAGTAATTACTTTGGAATATTTCAAAATGTTTACAAAATACTTCTAACTATTATCGTCTTTAAAAATAATGGTTGTTCTTGTGAGGCTGAGCTTTAACTTGAAAAATATACAGCAAAACTACATCACCAACTATTTGAAATGTCAATAGCATTTTCTTTTATTTACAAGGTATTATACATTTAATGAAATAAGTCTAACATTCTTTTAATCCTTACATTATTTGTATAATTATTAAAAGCGCGAATGAATACAATCAAATAAAACATATATATATTACCAATAAACATCTAACATTATCATTTTATAACTATCAATATATGTAAGAAAAATTCTATATTGAAAGAATAAGCGGAAACTATCTTATGCTCTTGAAAACAATTTTTAAACAATTATCTATAATGTACTTACACGATATCGGAAAAAGGGTATAAAATATATATATATTATAAACTATCAGGAATACGTATAAAAAAAAAACTTTAAATCCCAAATTTTACGTTGTATTACGATGTAACTGTATCATTACGTCGCAAAGGATAAATCAACGTTTCAATTATTCTTAAACATTTAGTTGAAATACTTTAATGTCATATTCAATGCAATATTTTGTTTATTTGTTTGATTGTTTGTTTGTTTGTTTGTTTTTATGTGTGTGTACATACGTATATATATATATATATATATATATATATATACCAAATGAGTTAAAATAATATTTTCTGTTCGTTTTTCCTATGAAATTCATCAAGCCTTGCTCTTCGTCATAATATATTAGTTTGTATTTTCTAATATATATTATTTGTAATTTTTCGATAAATATTGCACACGAGAACATGGAAGGTCATGAATTACAGTATATTATATAGCATTTTAAGATAAAAGACAATTTTTTCATTTTTCTTTCGTAATACATGAATCATGTATATGCATTTCACGTCCGAGCGTTTTTACACGAAAAATACAACGCGTATTCGTCAAGGTTCATTCATTAGCACAATGAATTTTTCTTACGTCGTAAAATAGTATTATGCAACGATATTAATGTCTCTTTCTGTTTTTAAGTAAAAGTCTTAAGTACTATCTGAATTAAGTATTAAATTGAATTAAATTGAATTGGTAATTGTTATTAATGTCGACACGTCGATAATAAACAGAATTTATAGTACTACGGCTCCGTCAATGCAAATCAATCTCACATCCATATAATAGTAGTTAATTTTTCAATACGACGTCCAGTTTAAATGAATTTTACTTGATTACTTACAGGCATCTGCCAAATTGAGCGAAAGTCATCCCCCGTTTAATCTGACTTAACTAATGGCTCGAATGAAAAAATTGATATTTTCTAGTCGTGTGTAGTTTTAATTCGAGTGCGCGAATGTGAAAAATAATTAGGGGGCCTATTGTATAAATTTGCAATTCATATCGATCGTTTTTGAGTTCTAAGTGTTTAGTGTTCCCATTATTCTGATAAACTGCCGTGACTACGTATTCGAAAATTCGTCTCCCAACACATTGTCCTACATACGCTAAAAGGAAAATGAACGACTAGCGTGCACAAGTGTGCTGAGAAAGTTCGTTGACGCGGTCAGTTGTTGAACGGCTAGATTATTCTTGTGGCTGAGGTGCCGAGACGTAGATCGTGGCTTATTAACAAATTCTCTCGCAATGATTAAGGACAGATAATCCGGCCGAAGTGACGGGGAAAGAGGGAGGACGCGGGCTTTAGTGTTGATAAACGGTGTTACCAGCGATCGTCGTGGCGTTAGTCATCAGCTGAGAGAATACGGACGCGGTGGTATTGGTTGCCAGGTCGGTACCTGCGAAGCCCTCGGGCGTCGTGGCGCTAAGCAAGATCGTGGAGAGTAATGTAGCGACGATGTTGGTCGTTGTTGTCGTCGTCGTCGTCGTCGTCGTCGCCATAGTCGTCGTCCTAATCCTGGGCATCTTGGTGGCCCGTTTGATGGCGCCTCCCGCTTTCTTGGTGGCGCGCTCGACGGTCGCGAGGACCGTCGCAGCGACAGTCGTGGCCATCGTCGTCGACGTCTTCGCAGGCCAGGTGTTCGCCGCGGTACTCATGAGATCCATGGTCACGTTAATGATGAGCCCGGGGCCCAGGGCGGGCACCGGCTGCGGGCAGAGCTGCTTGGTGGTGAGGGCAGGACCCAGGCAGGCGTCGAGCATGTAGGCGAGGATCGAGCCCAGGGTGAGACCCGTCGTATACGACAGCGTCATTATGTTACCTACGAATGTAATTTGTAACGAGAGTTGCGTCAGTAAGTCTCCCTCTAGCTGAGCATTCCACCATCAATTGGATAATTCGTAAACGCGTTTGTCGCGGCATGTCTCACGAGTTTGTACGTTTTTGTTTTGTTTTGTTTTGTTTTATGTAGGGGACGCGATGGCGGGATAAGGAGACACGCAGAAATTGGCCAAAGTTGAATAAAATGATTGAGAACTATGGGCCGAGTGTTGGATTAAAATTTCTGCAACTATTGGTTAAAGTGGCTCATCCGTGAATTCTTAATTCGTGCAGCGAAGCTGAATTTAGTAGAAATTCGCCAGGCCAGTAGGTCGTGCGTCGTTACCTTAGCGTATTTAAAATCACGATAGAGAGAGAGAGAGAGAGAGAGGGGGGGGAAGAGACAGAGAGAGCGAATATGTATGCGAGCGAGAGGCCTAATGCTAATGAAGTTGAGCCTACGCGAGGCTTACCTGCGAGCTCGCGATGCTCCTCGGGAACTTTGGTCGGGGCTTGGACCATTGGTACACTGCCAACGATGCCGTTGGTGACGCCGAGGAACACCGAGAGCAGAATGGCGTACAGCTCGTTGGAGAGGACGGGGAGGCGCCTCGGGATCGCGCACATCAGGAACAACGGGATTAGTAGTGTTCTGGCGCAGGCGAAATTGAGTAGTTGCGTACGCGTCCACTGGCACGGCAGGGTCGCCAATATCTGCCATTAAACGAACAAATTCGTTTAAGTTTGGTTGATCGTTGTAGTAGCATTGGAGAAACGCATTTTTTTGCCTTTTGCTATCGACTAGTCGAGAATAGCCTTGGCAGTATATAAGTTTATATAAGCTTTTTCGGGGTTGAATTACCTTTCCGATCACATCGGCGCCGTTAAAGGAGCTCATCAGTATTACCGGCATCCACGATCCAAATTTGCATGAGACGATCTCGGAAATGATGCCGGGGTAGAGACACAGGGTGACGAAATAGGCTATTCCGATGCTTGCCATGTACGGGTAGATGACTTTGGCGACGTCGAGTCTAGCCGTCAGTCCACCTAGATTCAGGATTAAAATTGCAAGTGGTGAATAGAGGATTTGACGAGTGCTTGGCGGGATTAGCTTGATTATCGATTGGCCGCTGCTTGCTCCTAGATTACTGAGTGGCTAAAGTTTTCGACGGCTTGGCGCTCGTCGCAACGAGACTCACCTCCTTACTTTATGCTTAAGCGCGACTGACGAGTGATCGACTGACGAGTCGCGTAAAAGGAGCAAGCAATGCCCACGGCACGGCCACGATCAGACACTTTTTAGTCCTTGCGCATGCACGCATCGATTCCATCGATTCAACGGGGCCAAATTATTCTATTGCAGCGAACTCACGTCTTATTCCCGACCACCTTTTACTCCTCCTGGCCTGGGTGTTCCCGTATCTGCCTCTCATCACGACGATATCCTCGACCTTGTAAGTCGGGCCAGCGCTGCCTGCCGAGTTGCCCGAGGGTGCGTTCGGGTCGTAGACCGGATTGCTGAAGGAGAACTCGAAGAATTGACCCGTTGCTGTTGGGGAAGGGAAGACAAGGGGATTTCGTCGTTGATTATAAAGTGAAAAGTTAATTTAGCGTTGCATTGCGCAATAGAGGAAAAATGCTAAGTCTCGCTCGATACGCGCACCTTCGATGTATTAGATTTTAATGTTACCGGTGCTAGATTATCAAGATTATTAGTGGAAGAAAGTGGCTGAATCGACTGAGTAGTTGATTTTGTCGTCTCGGATTCGGATTTTAGCGAGGCACTATCGTCTAGTAATACGTGTTAGCTTTTGACATTGCGTTCACGTTATTTTACTGCGAAATAAAGTTAAATAAAGTTTAACCGATATAGCGTGTGGACTCTTTGGCATCGTTTTTTAAAAAAAATTTACTTTAAAGTGCCATCGAATAATGTTTAAGTTGAGAAAGTGATAATTTACGCGCGATCGATGAAAGCCATTGATCTTTTAATTCGATCTCTATAAATAAACTCCTTGCTCGACATTTGCCACTTTAGTGGGCAAAATTACGCGATCATGACTCATTGCTTTCGAGCGCATTCGCTTGCAGCTCCTTCCCTCGAATTAACAAAATGCACCTATAAATACATACTGTTTGTCATGTCGATACTTCCACCGGCAGAATCGGTTCCCATGGGACTCGTTTGTAATTTCAGCACTCCATACTGACCTCTCGACGATTCATTCTCCTGATCGAGTGGATCCATCTGCCAAGAGTAAAATATTACCTCAATACCCGTGATTTAATATCGACTAGCCGTTAACATTGAAGCGATATAATCGATTGCCGGCATAAGTATAGAAGCGAAGCGCATTTCACCCGAATGGAAAATTAGAATGGAAGGCAATGGTTCCCTCACCAGGCCAGCGTCCTCTTGAGGCTCCAAGGTGATTTTATTCTTTTCTTGGCACATAGTGATGTAGTACTGGACGAACTCGGTCTTGTAAATGATTTGCTGCATGACGAAGCAAAGGACGATCGTGAGAATCGACAGGGCGAAGAACATGGACGTGTTGCCGCGTTCGTCGTTCACCAGAGACTTGGTTATTACTCGATTTATCGAGACCCAAAAGCCAGCGGCGCCTGCAATATGAGTGACGTTAATGGATTATGATTAAGTTGACGCTTGCCTCTCTTAGCCTCTTTAAGCAGAGTATTCGTCATTTTAATTACTTTCGCCAGCCATGACAGCCTGAGTGTAACGGCTTGGTAACATCGACGTGTATCCGTAAAAACTGGATTGTTGAACTGAAATTTTAAGGGATATATTATTTTAGCTCGCAATTTTATTTTCTCGTTTAATAATGCACGAAAGTGAAAATGAACTTCTATAAGAAATAATGAAATAAATAAAAAGAAAGCTCCATTATTTAATGTAAACTATCGTTGCTGTTATTCAAGTGTTTGTAAGTAAAACAGTGGATTATTCGCTGATGTTTTTAGAATGTATTTAGAATGTAAGCTCTTCTTGTAAAAGTAATAACTTTTAAGAAAGTAGATTAACGTAATACAATTATAATTATTTCATTGCTTAATTAATTACCTGTGCATCCTAAAGAAACTATGGCTACAGCCACTAAGTTGATGGTGTAGGAAGTTGCGACTCCAAAAACTTCCCACCATACTTCGCATATAACAACGAAGTTGAGCGTTAAGAAGGACACCAAATATCCTAAAAAGCATTAAAATAATTAACCGAATGTCCATAATTTATCAATCATTTAGAAACATTTTCTCGTTTTTTTTTTTTTTTTTTTTTTTTTTTTTTTTTGAATAACAATAATTATACATGTATACGTAATGTTTTATTAATCAATTATTTATGATGATTTTATTATTTTATTAGAGAAAAAACACAACGTTAGTAATATTGATTCACATCCATTAAACACATTGATAAAATCATGCCTGAGAACCGCAGAGGCTCTGTTAATACTGCAATGAGCAATTCTAATATGTTAATTGTTAAATTCTATATGATTAATTTAGTCTTATTTTTACTCACAAGTGTTATCGCCATTGATAATATTATATTATACAAATTAGGCATTACAGCGAAATGTGCTATTTGCATTTAAAATAAGGAAGAAAATAAATGATTATTAAGCTCAATCTGCGAAAAATAAGCAATGATTATTTGACATTATTTTTCAAGTTAATCAGCAAATTATGCAGTGTAGACAAACTACACTGTGGCCGGGGCTATAAATATATTGAATAATTTAATGTGATAATGTAATGGGGAGCTTGAAATTAAGAGAAAAAAAAATAAAAAACAAAAAACAAAACAGATGATATAATGCGTATTGGAAAGTCTGTGTAGAGATTTCATTGATATTCATAAAAATATAATCTAGTATTTTTAATAAATGTTTATTGAAATTATTTTCATAATAGAGTGAATATTATCTTCCCTTTTCTCCGTTTTTTCTCTTTTTACAAATACGTGCTTTTACATTTCATAGCGTAAAGAAACTCACCAAATGTGATTCTTGCACCAAGAGATAAAGTTTCAACCAATATATTGTTGACTAAGACTGCAAAGAAAGCCATTGTGATGTAAACAACAGACATGTCAAATATGACGGTTGTCCCAGGATATCTTGCTTGAAAATAATCTACCGCAATAACGAAGCTGCAAAAGCAAATTGTCAACTAAACAATGACATAACAATAACATTGCCGAAATATCTAACTTCGCGTCTTCTAATTAATTACTTGCGTTAGGCCGATTATTTTGGGTTAAAAATGGTGCAAACAAACTTTTTGAAACATTGACTGATAAGACTGAAGATAAAATTCGTTTCTTCGACGGCTAATTCAATATCGATTTAAAGTTTTTCCAATCCCATTTAGCCATATCTTAAAAGGATCGAGGATCTCAGAATTGGATATTTTATGCGAACTCGCGCGATAACGCAAAGCTCCGTATTTAGAATGGGGATAAGTAAGAAAACAGAGGGCAATTATCGTATCGAAGCTAAAATTTGGATAAATAATCTGGGACAATATCGTTATTGTACATTCAAAAGTCCTGGCACTGCCGCGCGTCATCATTTCGACGGAAAAATAGAATAGAATTTTCATTACGGGCGAGTTTAACTTTCTCCCCAATTGCTTGTGCAACGGTAGCGTAAATGGGGGCTAATTGGCGCTCGGTCGGTAAGGTTGAATCAGATGACGAAAGTCGTTAATGCGCGTCCCCTCGAAGCTATCACTCGACACCCACGTCCTAAGGTTTCAAAAAGCGATCTGGGCAACCTTACACGGCACGCCAAAAACACTTTCCCAAGAAATCTGAGATGTCCCGATTTCACGCTCGCGTCATGTCTCCACTGGCACGTGTGCCAATCCTCACAATATAATAATACTTCGAACGCTAAGCGCACACTCCTATTTTCCTTCCATCGCCCCCGTCGTCGTCCCCTTGCCCCTTTAATAACGATAGCGACGAAGACAGCCCCCTTCGCGACTCGGTTTCGCAGCGCAAAAGCAACAAAAGAACGAAGAAAAAAAGCGCGACCGACGAAGCGTCGCTGCACGACTGACGCACCAGCCGATCAACAAGACTCGATCAACGAGCATCGATCATTCGCGCGAGATCAAAGCCAATATTTCCAAGGCCGAGAAGCGCCAAAGCTCAGGTTGAATCCCCGTCGTTGACAAACCTGTTGTAGGGCAGGAGGAAGCCGGCTCCAGCCAGCATCAGCGACAAGTATATGAGATTCCACTTGTCGACGGGGGGCGACATCCTCGCGAACCCGTTCTCCCCGAGCTTCATCTCGTTCAGTCTCCTCGCCTTACCGAGCTGCACGTACCCCCGGCTCAGGTTCTCGTCCATGATCGGCTCCGCGACGGAGCTCCTCCCCGTCGGCTCGATCCTTCCAGACTCGCGGCAGAGTTCGCGCCTCCGCGTTCAGCGTCGCCCTGGCATGGCCCCGTCTCCACGTCCGTGGCGATGCTCCGCCTCTGGTTCCCGGGACAATATCGCGCCGTCCACAACGGGGGTTGGGGGATAGTGAGAGGGCGCATTGATTTCTGCGCGCGCAGGCCCGACGTCGCTCGCGCTCCTCTTTTGCGCGTCTACGCTGGCCCGCGCCGACGCGTCCAATCCCCCGGGGCCGCGACGGGAGCGCACCGTCCGGATCGCGATCGCATTTTGTCCAAGAATAATCCCGAACCCCGACTGCCGAGCTGTTATAACCCTTCTGCACCGGTGGGCTCGCAGCTCGGGGGTGCGTTCGCAGGGGCACGGCGGATCGATCCGCGTCGCCTCGTGCTTATTACTCTGCGTCCACGGAGTCTCTTCCTTCGCCTCGGATTCGATTGACTGATTTTCCAATCGGGGTGGCTCGTAATGACGAGGAGACACGGGATCGGGGGAATGGAATACAAGGGGGATGGATGATTGTTGCCAGTCGATGGAGCGCGTCGAGTGCTACGTCACACGAAGAAGTCATTGTCCGCTATTGAGCTTGATTATCCTCGAAAGTGATAAACGAATGGGAAGGATAGCCACAAGGATATAATACTGATTAAGGATATAATACTCGATCTTTATGTAGGTATTTCGGCATTTAATCGATTAGCAGCTTCGGGACTTTGCGCACAACGAGGTCAAAAACTTCTAATCCTATAATGATGGATCATTTGCTAAATGTAGATGGAAGAGCGAGTATTATGATTGAATCGAGAAAGGAAAGCAAACGAAATATTAAAGGATTAAACGAAAGTTCGTAAAAGCGTGTTTAACAAATAAAATGCAAATATCGTAGATTTAGAGACAAATTACGCGAAGACTTGTCCCTCTTCTTTTCTTTTTTCGATAAGGAGAAAATATCTTTGGCTTCTTATAATTATTTAAAACGTAAAAAATAATGATAATGTTTACAACATCCTCTCTGAAGAAATGATGCACTATGTAAATAATTTTAAATTAATCGATTTAATCGATAGATAACAATCATTACGATAACAGCACAATGTATATATGCTATTGGCAAATGTCATATAGAAAATAATACAATGATTATATCGGGTCTAATAATATTTTTAATTTGAATTTTATAAAATAAAATTTTCCAATTTTCATCCTGAGCGATATCATCCTCGCAATGGAAACGACGTCTGTTCAATTTTACCAAAGGAAAGAAAAAACGCGAGATTGCGTATTTACATTGCAAATACAACGAGACTAATACTTTTAACACATAAAGATTATACGAAAATGCTAGATATCGGGATTAAAAAGACTCGTGACAAAAGAGCTTCAAATGTAAAACTGGAATAACTTTCAAATGAAAGTGTCTGTCAAACGTAAGGAGAGTGCGCTGCTTTATATTTACAATCTGCGAAAAATGCGAAAAATTTAAAAATAGGATGGTTCTCATAAAATCCAGGTAGACAAATTGTTATTTTATTTAAAATATTCTTCGCGGTGTGTAATATGATATTATTGCATTATATTTTTTTCGCTTTATTCTTTCCCTTATGCCTTTATTTGCATATAATTAAATGCATTTCTTGAAAGAATTCGTGAATGACGATAATACGATTATTGACATTACCGACTCAAAAGTTTGAAAACGAAAAAGTTCGTTGGTTGTCCAAGAGATTTCTCGTAGGATATGAAATTCGTTTTAAAGTTAATTATATATATATGTATATGTGCCAATATATATATATATATATATATATATATATACACATTCACGTATTCGTGGCACAGGTCATGCATGGATTTGTTTACTTGATATTGGATTTTTAGGAAACGATAAAATTATAAATAAATTTCAGAGAATGTAATAATTTTATTCAAAATAAAAAAATCTCCTACTTTCCGACGTTATTTTCAATATAGTACGAGTACGTTATAAACGATATTGTCATATTTAGATTAAGAATTGAGTTGGAGCAACTTAATGATCAGGAATCGCCGTGTTCACAGCTCTACGTAAGGCCGTAATAAAATTGTTGTGCTGAGAAAGAAAATGATAAAAATGTGAAAAGTCAAGTAAATGTCAGAAATAGAAACTCAATTGACTATTAAATCATTGTGCCTTAAATTATTACCTTATGATATGAAATTTCGCCACTACTGTACTTTCCGCTCTTATCACGCTTATTATCACGCTCTCTATTCTCGTAATGAAATACCAAACATAAATTACATCGCATAATTAATTGACTTTTGCATAGAATCATGTACTCTATATTAGCTGCTGTTTTATTTAACATGAATTCTTACGTGACTCGCTCCAATGATTAATATAACATTTAATGTCTTCCACATTAAAGTAACAATAACGATTAAATTATTCGTAAATTATTTTTAATTTTTTACTATTAGATACATTTAGCATAACATAAAGTTTAGCAATCATAACGATAAAAAACATATATATGTATATTGATGTAAATCATTGGTAAATTAGATGATATTCAATTGGGTATAATGTAGTTTGGTAAACGATTATATTCATACATGGCAAATTAAATATTAATATTGCATATTGCAGTGATGTTTTTAAAATAAATCCTTCAAGACTGTCTCTGTTATAAATGGTAAGGATGCACAATGTGTGTGTGTTTTTTTTTGTTTTTTTTTTGTTTTTTTTTTGTTTTTGTTTTAATTGGTTTTTATTGATTTTATTGATTCGTACAAGTAATTAGTAGCATCAGATTGTTGACTAAACTATTTGTTAATGTTAATTGAAAATATTTACGTAGTTATCGAGATAATTTGTCTGTTTTAAATTTTCACCGAATGATACAACATAGTAGCGAGTCATTGTAATGGATAAATTAGGTGTAGAATGATGTTGATATTGATATTTTCGAGAATGACTTGAGAAGCGTTTCGAATCTGTCATCGCACCCACATCGAAATATTATACAAATGCTCAACTATTTGGAGCAATGTTTCATTTTTAACAAATTTTCTCGCAAATGTTGAGAAGCCAAAGTTTCGGACAATCGCGACGTTTTAAGCGTTTGATTTTAATTTAAGTACGTTTTTGAATTTAAATAACACTATATTGTCATTAAAAATAATCCTCTTTCGTTTTTAATTTACAGTACAGCATTTGTGATGTACTTTAAGTCTAAATTATTTTAAGTATATTAAAAAATACGAGAAGAAAGAAAAATTTTCTCACATATGAGGAATGAGTCTTGAAGCACCGTAGTCCGCAAAAATATCAAACATTTAAACGTTACAATAAAAAAAAAAAAATCGTCTATTTTAATTACATGCAGGCGATTATCACGTAATATTCGAAACAGTTCTACTCCAATTAAAAATAAATAAATAATAATTATGATGATGAATGATTGATACTTGGGTGCTGATTAAAATAATTGGTTTCTCCACCCGAAAAAAAAAAAAAAAAAAAACAGATTAAAAATTTAAATGCTTTACAAATGACAATATCAATTATTCTATTGTCTTCTTCAAACTCCTTCAAAATCAATACTAAAATAACAAATTTAAGCAATATATTATTAAAATTTGAAAAAAAGATTTTATACCTATGGATGACAAAACATTCGTTATATATTTGATATTTTACTTTTACGTTATAAAGTACGTAGAGCTTATAAACGCCACGAGGAAATAACGAAAATTGAATATATGATTTTTATAAACGATAACACCAATATTAGCATTATAAAGTGTACTCGTAAATTACACACATGTACATATATCTTTTTCCGTAATGTAAATACAATCTGAAAAATATTAATATTCAATAGCGAGGACTTTTTAATTAAAAACTACGATATTGAAAGCAGCGACGACGAGTGGCGTTCGTTCCAAGTGGATCGTTGTATTTTCATTACTGAAATCACGATTTGAGAGAGCAAGTATAGACGATTTACGACTCCATTATCTTAAATACTCGATAGCTTAGATAACAATACACTCGAGTGGTTTTAACGATCCTAGGAAAGCACTTTATACAATCACATCCATCGTACGATTATCATATTAAATGCGAAAATTAACGTAATGTAACGAGTATAAGTTTAATGACATTGGAGTCGGTTAGTACATAAATTATAATAATGCGAGATTATTTGCACAATAGTCGCTGGAAAGCTGCAGGTAGAATAAAAACTTATCTAGAATGTGCATGGAAGGAAATAGATTTACTTACAAAGAAAACATATTGTAACGCCCATTGTGCTATTATTGTGCTTGGCTCTAAAAACCAAAGTGTGCAGTATTAAAAGCACGATTACATCATGCGCTACGCTGCGAGATGGAAACCTTGTAAGACTTTCCCGAAATTCAATAATTAGTTGGCAAACCTTGAGGAACTCTTCGAGCGGCTTGAGCGTCGCGCACGCGATTTATCAAACCAAAGCAATAATATTGTAAGCCCTTGATCAGCGTTACCCTCCTCCTCGCTCGCTGCTCCCCAAAACCTAATTACAAATGAAAAGCTCAATGAATAAGGAAATTCAATTGCGCCACTGACCCCCTTGAGTCCCTCGTTCGCCCCGGCCAAGCGGGCCTTCGACACCCTCGCATCCACCGCATCCGTCATCACCGAGAGCTCGCTCGCTAAGGGACGTGAACTCGCGACATAACCCTACGAGTCGAGTCCTTGCCATTAAACTCGTAGTTTCTAGTTTTTCAAGATGCCGCGCAGATCGTGACTATCCGGCGCGCATACACGGAAAACGTCGAGAAGTTCGCGAAACCGCGGGCTGAACTCCACGGCGGGGGCGCGCCTGCGCACTTGTCGCCCCTTATCATTTATGAATCAGCTGATCAGCCAACGGCTCCCAGGGGCCGTTGTGTTTCGTCGTTGCGTTGTGTGTACAGTGGTACGCTGCGACGACGACGTTCAACCGCTCTCCAGAGGCTCGCCCGACTCTCCCGCTTACCCACCGATCCTTAATATTGCGAAGCGAGGATGTCTCTGAACACGGCCCACGCCAATGGCGGCGTTCTTATACACGCCGGCGAATGGTAAGGATAATATTACGAAAGTCCCCTACGAGGACTACACTCACTTGCCTCTCGTCTTTTTCCCTCCCCCCCCCTCTCCCCTCTCCCCCCTCTCCTCTCTCTCTCTCTCTCTCTCTCTCTCCCCCGTCGACTTCGGTATTGTCACGGCGACTCTATCTCTTTGGACAATCGTTTATTGGAGATGCATCGCGAGGGTACACGAGAGGATGGACATTTTGCGCGACAATGGACCTTGGCTACTCGTCTCGGGAGTTGCGTCATGCGACGCAATTGCGCAAGATGTGCGAGAAAACTTCGTTCGACTCTCGACCTTGACGCGCTGTCGCGCTTTTCATCGATCCGACGCTTGTTTTTGTTGACACTTGCCGCCTCTATGGGCACGTTGATTATTGCCAATGTTTCCACTTAATCGAGCGTTTGCCCGTTGTTAACGGCTTATTATCCGATTTATTCGAGATGCTGAAAATTTAAATGCAAGGTTATAAAGGGGATGTGCTGGACGCTGAGGAACACGTCGGTTATTGTAAACAGAAAATGGTCATCCTTGTTGTTTCGTCGGTTACACACAGATCCCGTCGATTTCTTAGATTCCATTACCAAGTGCGCAACCGCGAGCTTCCTTTGGCCAAATATTTTTTATCCCCATATGCCTGATCTACCTCCTCATTGATGAAAGCATTTCTTGATTTTTCAGCATATTATTGTTTAGCGACAATGTAACAATGGAGTTTCATGGTCAGGAGCAGCCGGAGTTCCTAAATACTAAGAAGGGACGGTTGTATCTGACAACACATAGAATGATATTTAATGCAAAAGACCAAAGGGAAAAGATGCAATCTTTTAGTTTTCCATTTATTACACTTAGAGAAGTAGAGGTAGAGCAGCCTATGTTTGGTGCCAACTATATTAAGGGCAAATGTAGGGCACAGCCAAATGGTAATTGGATCGGAGAGTGCAAGTTCAAGTTACACTTTCAAAGCGGAGGAGCCATTGAATTTGCATCGGCGATGTTGAGAGCCGCGCAATTAGGTACTACTTTTAGTCTTCTATTGCACTTATGCGCGCGCGCGCGTTTCAAGACAGAAGATTAGTATTTTTTAAGTAGACACGTACCAGTCTACTTTCTTGCGAGTAATTGGTCGTTCGATTTTATGTTTAGTCCAAAGAAATGGTCCGGACTTTGATGCTCCACCAGCTTATCAACCACCTTCGACGAATTGGTACGCAGCCCCGCCACCTGCTTATCAACCTGCCCCTGGATACTACGGCTGGATGCCACCTTCCGGTGCATTCCCAGATCAACCACCAGGTTATTATATTCAATAAGTTTGAATATTCGGTTAGACGCTTACCTTTATCGAGGTTAAACTTAAAAGTGCGCCAATTTGTCGACGCTTTTAACATATAATCTAGCATCTCGATATCCAATCCTGATATTAAAGATAAAAAAGAACATGGGTCGACCAATTGACCTCGATTGCATTGGCATAATTAAAAGTTTTTATCGCAGAGCGACAAAGAAAATGAATACAATATAATTAAGTGGATTATTGGCATACGATTGCAATTATATTAATTAAAATAATTATACTTTATGCGACATAGTCTAAAGTGACTTTGTATTATTCTATGCTTTCGCTTCTTGTTGAAAGGTAAGATTTTTCAGTGCACGATCGTTAGAGAATTAAGACTTAACCAAAAAACGAAACTTTTTTTTTTTAATTGTATTTCAAATGTGCGGCAACTGGCACGTATCGAATGTTTTCTTAACAAAGCACCAATGAAACGCAAATAACACTGTAATGCAAAGAATATCAGTGCAGGCTGGCTTTACAGCGATAATGATGCAGAAGTAGCTAAAAGTAGCCAATTTAACGTATCGAAACAAATAGTAAACGGAACGATGACTAGTGCAACTGTTATGAAATATTATTGGCAATTTAAGGAGCCAATAAAGAATGCCCAGTGCTAATAGTATACTTTTCCACAGCAAATAGTGTATTCATGACAGACATGCCACCTCCGTATCCAGGGATAAACACATCGTATCAGGGATACGCAAGCGGTGGAGCACCCCAACAGCCTGGAGCATGGGGTGCCTCGCCTCAGCAGCATTCGCATCAGCATGCACAACAGAATGGAGCGCCTGCCTGGGCTAATCCCAATTACAATGGTCAGCTGATGTCCCAAGCAGGTGTGTACTCCAATTATGGACAGCCCGCACAACAAAATTATCCGCAGAATCCCCTGCCGTACTCCTCCTACACACAAGCTCAAGGTTACGGTGCTCCGCAGGGTCCTTATTCACCTCTGCCGCAGGGCACTTATACACCCCAGCAGCAGGGGCCGTACGGTCAGCCACAAGCTGGACCCTATGGTCAGCCAGGAGCTTATCCTTACTCCCTTCCCTATTAGAAGCAATTTATGTAACGAGTCAAACTATCTTTGGACAACCTCAAGTCCTTCAGGCATATCATTTCTCTCTTGTTTTCGATTACTCATCCCTTTTATTATTTAAAATTAAGCATTTACCATTAAAGTGATGTAGGACAAAGTCATTAGTAGCTCATGCCGTTGTCTTTGAGAGAATCTCAGAATTTTATAATTAACTTGAATTCTCAATTTGTAAATGATGGATAATGATTATTGTAGCTATTTTTTATGGACATCTGTTATAAACTCTAAATGAAACTATCGATAGTTCAACAGGTCAATTAAGAATTCAGCATTGCTAAATTACAAAATTTTAATATAATCTTAAAAGTCTTTTAAAACACAAATAGCTTAAGATCGAATGGATTTTACACTTTTAAGCCACTTCCATTAGTGACACCGAATCGAAAGGAAACATATAGATATATTATAATTAGTTATATAATACCAAAGTTAAGTGATGAAATAAATTAAATTAGGGCAACTAAGTAACTATTGTGCGCTATTTGTCTTAACATTATTGAAAAATCATAAGATCATTGCCATTTTTAAGGATGAAAAAGTTTGACTAAATTTCAATGTTTAACGCCTTCATCTGCCAAACTTGTTACTTGTTCTCGGCTATTCACATAAATTATCACGAAAATACGTGACTACTATTATTATACTTTTATATATTTCATTGTATATTCATATTTAAGATATTTATAAGAAGATTGTATTTTATATTCTCTTAGAACCAAAAAGAAAAAAAAAAATCTTTAAAGATTCAATGCGCCGTAAGCGTGTCCTGTAATAATATAGTATAGTATTCATGATTAATTGTTATAATCCTGTTGTTGTGATCGAAGCTCTATATAATACTCGAAAATTGAAGCTATTTGTCACTATTAAATATTGTCACATACTACTATGCTGTTTTTTTCATTTACGAACCTCTCAAAAGTTTCAAACAAACAAACAAACAAACAAAAGGGAAAAACGTGACGACGACGACGACGACGACGACGACGACGACGACGATTACAGTTACGACTACGTTACGACGACACGATGACGATGGCGATGACAATAATAATGATATTGATGACGACAACGCCAACAACAATAATATGTTTATTAATAACTAATAATCACAATAGTAATGATAATAACGTTAACGATTACGATAAACAACGATAAAGCGCGTAATGGGTAATACTTTCGCGAGCCGAGCCACATATGCTGATTTGCATTCACGAAATGCTAGAAAATACATGAGAAAAGAGAAAAAAATCGCAAGACGACTAATTGGATGTTTTGTGATCGGCGTGCATTACGACATCGCAATTTAGCAATTTTGCCGGGAAATGCGGAGAGCCGCGCATTGGAAATGTTTTGAATATTATGTAATAAACGAGATATTGCATAAGCGGGAGGGCCCGCGCGTCGCCGCCACACACTTTAACTGACCCGCCGCCGTCTTATTCGCATTCGTGCTAAGAAGGTTGGCTAGCTTTCACCTCCGCAGCTCCGCAGCTCTCCGGACTTATTATCTCATTACTTTAAGTCACAGTCGGCTCGGGAACGGACGCCACCTTCGGCTCTCTCGCGTCTCTGTTTGTTTGTCTTTCCTTCGCCTCGTCGCGCTTGACGCTACTTATTTCGCTCTCGCCGCCGTCCGCCTCTAATTGAAAGTCGCGCGCGCGCGCGCGCGTTCCCGTTGAAATTGGCATTACGTCCAACCGCTCTCTGCCGTTGCTGCCGTTGCTGCCGTTGCTGCCGTTGCTGCCGTTGCTGCTCCTGCTCCTCCCGTTGTTGCTGTTACCGTCGCTGCTGCTGGTGCCGTTGACGCCGTTGCTGCTCCTGCTACCGCTATCGCTGTTGCTGTCGCAGCCGCTGCCCCTACGACGACAATTACTACTACTACTACCACTACTACTACTACTACTACCACTGCTACTATTACCACAACTACCACTACTGCGACCACTACTAATATCACCACCACCTTACCACTTAACGTTACTATTAACTATCAGTACCACTACCACTGTTCACTGCTACTCAGTTACCCGTTCCCAACTGGCAATTGGCAATCCAGGCTTTTTCGTTATTTCGACGCAACTCCGAGCTCGTTTTAAACAGTATGCGATTAGGAAGAGGAGCATTATTAGCGAACTGATCAAGCATTTGTGCAATCATGCCGTCGAAAAGTAATTTTGGTGCACCGAAGGTGGCCCCTTGTGCGTGGTATTTATTATGCGTATTGTGTAAAAACGAAAAACTTTTTCTCTATTTATCAAAATTTATCTCGATTTCAACTCCTCCTACATTATCCACTCGGTATTATTCACGCCTGAAATTTCCATCAAGATTTATCGCCAACTCGTATCCTTGCGATATATTATTATTTCCAATTCGTTTACAATTTATACGCCCAATTACTTTCACTTTCGTGCCTATCCGTAAACTGTGTGCGTTTATTTTGAGTGGACAAGATTAAGTATTAAGTAACGCTTTATTATCTAAAAGTTCTATCAATTACCACACCTGTGAATTATTTCATTTTGAAAATTTACAATCTTGCCATTATTTCATATTATAAAACCTATCTTGTCTCATCGAGAGGTGACCATAAAGAATTTCTTTTCCCATGTGTTGCTAAACAATTTCAAAATTTCAAAATTATATTCTGACGCTTTCACGCTATTTCCTACTTCTTTCACAATCTATGCTCGTAATACTTTTATCTCGATTAATTCTCTTTCCTAATATCTAAGATTCCTACATTTTTATATTTTTATTTTATACGTGAGCAACGGACGCTGGGGCTTCGGATTATACTCTCAATGATATTTTTATCAGATTGCAAATCTTTAAATTATATTCCTATTTTGGCTTAAAGTTATTATTAAAAAAAAAAAAAAAAAAAAAAGAGAGAGAAACATCTTTTGTTAATTTCCATTGTCAGATAAATTTTACTTTATTTTCATTTTCATTTACATTTATTTCATAAATTTTCGTTAAAGTCACACATTCGTATTGCAATTTCAAACCTTAATTAAAAGTTTTTTTTTTTTTTTTTTTTTTTTTCTTTCGCTACTTTTCGTTTTACACAAATTTAATATTTAATTAGATATGTTAAAACCAACTCTTAATATTAAAAGTAATGAGATTTTTAACGGTTTCCGATAGATGCAAAGGCTGCAGAAGCTGCACAAAGTGCTTATTACGATCCCAACAGACCACAATGTGCGTATGTTCCACCACCAGCATACTATGTAAGTCGAAATAATCTTAAATTTCAATGTCAGAGATAATTAAGATTGGGTTTATTAAGCAGCATTTTTAATTGTATTTCTAGGAAAGTCCGCCGAGCTTTCAACAAGCAACGGAAAAAAAAGACCATTGAAGATAATGGATACTCGAGGCAAGACTTGATTCTCAGTCCCCCAGAAATATGTTACATGCTAAGCAAAAAAGAAAGTCATCAATGTCGTTATTTTTATAGCACTATACTTTTTAATGCATAGAGAAATTATATTCTTAGCATTCCAGCATATTTTAACAAATTTGATTCTAAAAACTTTTGCATTTACAAGTAGCGTGACACACTGCAAGCTTCTTGAGAACAACAGTAATTAATTATTGTATTGACCTTAAAGGTTCCTTAATTCTTTCATTTAATACAGTATTGTAGAATTTTCTTTATATTTTAATTGTTTTAGTAATAACAAAATCTCTTCCTCAACTTTTTTGTAGACATTGCATCATTTCAAAATACCTATCTATATTTTTCACAACAATTTAACATTGCATTATTCACTTTGGTTCGCAAAGTGCTACATTAAACTATTGATGGCATCCTTTAAATCTTTTACGGCATTCAATTTTATTGTCGTATCCTCTTTAATTCCTTTCTTTTAATCCAGTCTCTTTTTTTTTTTTTTTTTTTTTTTTTTTTTTTTTTTTAATCCTTGACAGTAAACTTCCAATAAAAACATCCTTCAAATAATTTTTATAATAATTTACAATTGATATATATTAAGTCCTACACTGGTATTGCTTTTACTTTTGGTCAAAGATTTATATAAAAAGGTATAATGAAAGTGAATCGTGAATTTATTGAATTTTGATTTATATGTGCTGTATCGATGGTGAAAAAAAAAAAAGAAAAAAAAAATCATAAAAATGGATTCCAAATCATAGACATTAAAATTTATAATTCTATGTCCAAAAGATTCTATGTCCGTTTACATGTATGACATTTTTTAATCTAATTTTTCTTTTTTTTCTCTCTCTCTCTCTTTCTTTCTTTCTTTCTTTCTTTCTTTCTTTCTTTCTTTCTTTCTTTCTTTCTTTCTTTCTTTCTTTCTTTCTTTCTTTCTTTCTTTCTTTCTTTCTTTCTTTCTTTCTTTCTTTCTTTCTTTCTTTCTTTCTTTCTTTCTTTCTTTCTTTCTTTCTTTCTTTCTTTCTTTCTTTCTTTCTTTCTTTCTTTCTTTCTTTCTTTCTTTCTTTCTTTCTTTCTTTCTTTCTTTCTTTCTTTCTTTCTTTCTTTCTTTCTTTCTTTCTTTCTTTCTTTCTTTCTTTCTTTCTTTCTTTCTTTCTTTCTTTCTTTCTTTCTTTCTTTCTTTCTTTCTTTCTTTCTTTCTTTCTTTCTTTCTTTCTTTCTTTCTTTCTTTCTTTCTTTCTTTCTTTCTTTCTTTCTTTCTTTCTTTCTTTCTTTCTTTCTTTCTTTCTTTCTTTCTTTCTTTCTTTCTTTCTTTCTTTCTTTCTTTCTTTCTTTCTTTCTTTCTTTCTTTAATGATAAAAGATAAAGAGTCTTATTATTCGCTTCTTTGTATGTTAAGTGCCATTGAATTAATATTTCCAAGTTCAAATTACTTCTAGCGGTTAAGCAGACCCAAGTCAGCGAAATCAAAGCACTTTGTCAACGAATACTTTTATTTTAACGATCCATACCCGTCAACGTTCACCTTGACGAACAAACCAAAATTTAATGCAAGTAAAGGCATTACGTCCCAACTTATATATTATCTTGAAGAAAGCCAAATCAACTAAATTGTGTTTAAACGTACGTTCCTTCTCCTTCCTCCTCCTTCCTTCGACCATAATTATACTACATTGGTGTTTGGCATGTCCAAGGCTACGATAATACAATATTATTCATTTTACCAAGCTTACGGAAGTCGGCAATCATTATGTGCACCAGCATAATTGATCATTATCCGATCGAGACAACAATCCATTAAGACACGGAGAAGCTAATTGCTAAAGCCAATTAATTTAGCGCCTCCGAATTTGAAGCGAGCCAAGTCCTTGGTCCGACTAACCCACATTATTTTTTTTCTTTCTTTGCTTTAACACGAGTGAAAGTGATTGCTTTGTACTTGAATTTAAAACCTCTTATCGTACGCTTGTTTTACCAAGCTCAGCCTCCTATCGGCTGATTATACGAACAGCGAGTGACAAATTCAATGTTGGAAACCCCATCGACATTCCTCATTAATTTCTTCAAATCCATTCGCACAGCCACGACGCCCGATTCGTGCGCCGACGTCTTCGACCTCGTATGGGAAAATGAATTTTTAACGTGCGGATCGAAAGCTACGCCACAGCCGTCCATGTCCGTATCAATTTTAAATCTCTTCCTCGGCCCAGTCGAATAATCCTCGCGCGGCTCCTCCATCGGTCCACGTCCAAAACTCGTCGTCGTCGTCGTCGTCGTCGTCGTCGTCGTCGTCGTCGTCGTCAAATTCTAAACATCGCATTGCCATTAATCGCCAAAGCGCAAATTTGTAAATCAGTTGTCGGGCACATTAAAGGATAATCGCGCACTGCGCAGACAGACGAAAACGGGAATCACCTCGACGACGACAACGGCTGATAATTCAGATAAACTCGTAGACCGATAATTAATTGCGGAGAGCCGCTGCTCGGAAAGACGAAGAGAATTCGGGGAACCGACCACCTCTGGCGGCTAAACGACTAACTTCAAATTGTACGTTAATCGTTTAGTCGTAGACCGTAATGTGACGTAATGACGAAAGGGGAACGCGCGGCTAAACATTCTCTCCCCCATCATTACATCGGGTTTCCGATAAATTTTTCAGCTATTAATGCGTTCTCGACGTGGGACTTTAATGTCAGTGAATTATTGCTCAAGCCCAAGTGAGCCATTCGCTTTTTAATAATTATTGAGCGCATCGGCGCTCAATGGGTTGTGTCGTCGTTTGTCGAGGCGTTGCGATGTATTTGTTTGGTGGTAAAGGCACCTTGCGATAGGCTCGATGTTGATTTATTTATATTAAGGTTTGCGTTTTGTTCCGTAACGCGCTTATGCACGCACGCACGCACGCACGCACGCACGCACGAACCCAAACCTCACACGATATTCTTACTTTATCGTTGTTACGCGTCGCGTCCGCTTCGGGCCGTTCGATTTCCTTTGTAATTTTAATGATCAAATAGATTTACCTGAGATTTAATTTTATTAGAGTTGCATTAACATTAGAATTCTCGATGTCAAGTACGTAATGCCTTTACTCAAATAATTGGTTACAATTATTGTCGAATGCACGAGTCATCAAGGGGACTGACACATATTGAATGTATTATTTTTTTTCTTCATTTTCTTTCTTTTGAGCAGATAAGATAAATAAATGAAAAACGGCTTATCAAAAAACACGCAGCTGATTATGATAAAATTAATTTTTATAAAGATGTAACGGCAATGAAAGAACAATGTGAAAAGTTTCGTCCTACTATAATGTATTACAAGCCGTAAATTAAAAAATTGACATGTTATTTTTGTTTTAATGACGCTGTTTTTTTTTCTTTTTTTCATTTTTTCATTTTTTCTTTTTTTCTTTTTTTCTTTTTTTCTTTTTTTCTTTTTTTTTATCGTATCACATTCGTAGATCTATTGTTATATCGTGACTTTTTCTTCTTCTTCTTCTTCTTCTTCTTCTTTTTTCACGTACACATTTCATTGATCGTGCAATGTTCTTTCATCGCTTTCTAATTCTTGCGAGGAGGATGAGCATAAAAATAAAAAGGATCGCCAGCTTTAATCAATCGATTATTCGGTGAAACGCGTTGTTACTTTGGCGAAAATATGTGCATTTGCGCACCACTCTTTTTGTAAATGAATGAAATTACCAATAATAATAATATTTATATAAATATGAAAATAAGATTTTGTAATTTTAAAATTGTTAGCGAATGGGAATGTTTTGTAATTTGTATTTTATAAATAATCATGTAAATTAATCTTAAACTTTAAATGAAAATAAACAATTGTATGTACCCTAACCAGCACGTCTATTATGTAAAATTGTCGATTAGACCAAAATCGTTAGGAAT